>NW_015386606.1:179523-198307 GCF_001527695.2 Protobothrops mucrosquamatus | reverse complement strand
TTTATAAGTGGCTGATGTCAAGTAATAAAATAACCCAATCCAGAAACCACAGTTAAAACTATACTGTTAAAGTGACAATAATTAAAAACTAACCACAAACCATCCATATTCAGACGTGATGTTAAACTGAAGTAGGTTAAAAATCCAAGCAAACATTTTAAATCTTTTCATGGCTTTACAAGAGGAGAGTAGATTTTTTAAAAAGGCTATTCCAGTATTTTTCTAATTCTGTGTCAATTTATGTGAAACTGGAATGAAATCAGGTCCACCAACTCTGTCAAACAAACCTCAGAGGGATAGTTTTCCTATTCTCAGTTATTCTACCATGATTTCCAGCTCTTGGGTGCAAAAAAAACATATTATAGGGGTCATTACAACCTATGTATGGCAAAGGGTACAGGGGAATCTTTTCAGGGAATGCAAACATAATCCTTCCGTTTCAAGTCAGTTTCACAATGCTTGTTAAAACACTTGATTTTTCTCTTGCCTTTTTAAATGAACAGCAATCTTAATTTGTCTAATCAGTTTTTAAAAAAGTAAAATAATTTTACATCTGATGAAGTGATCTTATGCCTTTTAATATAATCTGTTAGTTGGAAAAAGTGCCACCAGTTTTCTGATTGTTTGCCAGCATAGACCAAGATGGCTCTCTTCTTACATAGTTATTCTCACAAGCCTTGTTCTTTGTTTTTGAGCATGGATTTTTATATATATATAAAAAAACTGCCACCAACTGTGCAAATGCTTCAGATTCAAAAACAAAAAAAGGCTTCAGAGGACTCAGGAACATACATGTGGCATGTGTTTGCAATTCCTTAAACAAAATGTGTTTTAAAGGTCACCATCTTAAGTATTGCATTTGAGTGTTTGTGTCAGTGCAAATGGAAACACACTGTCATCTTTTGTGCTGCTAGAGAAGTAGTTGCTTGTAATCACGAAGCCTGTGGCAGCGTTTAATGCTAACCTAGGATTCTTTTCTCCTTTGGCTAAATATACAGTACCTCAGCACAAACTAGCAATACCGGTATGCTTTCCTAGAAAGTAAGAGACTTCTTTTTGACTTCCAAATCCACGGATCATTTCTGGTAGCTGTTAAGAATTCAATCATATGTCCAAGGCTTTCCAGCTAATATAAAATTGTAGTGAAGTTTCTGCTGACCTTTATATTTCAAAGTGAATCTGTACCTTTTTCCCCCTTATTTGATTTTTCTTAATATGTTTTGACTCTTCATTATGTTTAATTATTTTGTCTGCTTTCAGTGAAATTTATTTAGTGTTCCTAGGGGATCCCACTTCATCACCATTATATTTATAAAAATATAATGCATATTTTCAGGTGCATAGGAATACAAGATATCCATTCTTTTCTCTGAACAGCCACTTTATGGACTGTTTGCCTACATAGTTCGTATTATCCACTTAGTCTGACAGAATCTGATTGGGCTCTCAAGGGTTTTTCCATCATTCTAGCACTTGATTTTTCACAAAGGAGGTCCTGAATCTATTACCAAGAAAATGCATGTTTTAATTCCTTATGATTCCAATGTCAGGTTGTTTTTCTATTAGTTTGAAAATGTTTGTTTTATTTTATTTACATCTTTTAATCTGTTCCAATCCAGTCAACCCTGAGCAGGATATGATTACCCAATTCAATAACTGAGGTTAAAAACACACAAGATAAAATGACTGTAAAGTTATGCTTGCAACAGATTATGGAAGTTTCAGCTCAGCAATTCTAGTAGATACCAGGTTTAGAAAGGCTGTTCCAAATGTCTGGCATTCAGAGATAAAACAATCCATGATAAAGTTACATTAACATTTTAAAATTAAAGTTATTGTTAAATCAGGATTTTAACAGTGCCTTCCAACAAGATCCCTCAAGTTTACAGTATAAGATACCACTGAACTCACGGGCCAAATCTATGTCAGAGCTAAACTAAGCTAGAAATGTTGGCAGAATTATTTATAACACAGGCAGCCTCTTTCTCGCTATCATATAATGCCAGTATGTTTGGCATTTTATTACTATTGGCACTGTCATATGCTGTCTCATGGACTGAAAGAATATTTCCCACTTGGTTTGTAAGCGATTCATTTACTTTCTTTTCAACCTAAGTGTCATGGCTACTGTTATGGATCTTTTTACAGTATTACAATTAAAACTATCAGTTTTTTTTACTGACAGTCATGTGTGAAATGTTTTCTAAGGTGCTGGAGGCTTTTAATCATAGCTTCAGTTCTAATGTAAATTTATCTTACGAAAATAAATTGCTCAGTGAAAATGTCAACTCAGCATGTTGGCATAAGCTACAGTACTTGAGTACTCTCTCTTGACTTTTCTGGATAGCAAGGGCTGCTAAAAGAAGCTGCTTTAATTATGAAATAAGATGTTTGGTCCTGTTATTGATAGTGACAACTTTTAAAGAGCAAAAAGAATTAATGGACAATTTTTATAACAAAATGTTAGAGATACTGGAGATTAGTACTGGAGTACAAGAAATGAACCAAATAAATAAAGAACTTAAAATTGTGGAACCTGTTGTACTAGCTAATGACTGTACTTTAAAAAAAACCTGAAATCTGATTTTTGTAAATATTTCATTTTTTAAATCAACTTAACATCAATGTAAAAGTTATTAGATAACATCTAATAATACTAATAATAATAATAAGAAAGAAAGGAAGGAAGGAAGGAAAGAGAGAGAGAGAGAGAGAGAGAGAGAGAGAGAGAAAGAAAGAAAGAAAGAAAGAAAGAAAGAAAGAAAGAAAGAAAGAAAGAAAGAAAGAAAGAAAGAAAGAAAGAAAGAAACGGAAGGCTCAATACTGGCTGCTCAAGAACAAGCACTACAAACTAATGCCATGAAAGCGAAGATACAAAAATCCACTGACAATTCAAATTGCCGACTTTGCAATGACAAAGTTGAAACTGTTTCACATCTAATATGCGAGTGCAGCAAAATCGCGCAAACTGACTACAAATCTAGACAGGACCGAGTTGCTAATTTAATCCACTGGGCATTGTGTAAAAAATCCGACTTGCCTGTGTCTGAAAAGTCGTGGGAACATAGGGTGGAAAAAGTTGTCGAGAATGAGAGGGTGAAGATCTTGTGGGACTTTCGAGTACAGACAGATCACCATTTGGAACACAACATGCCAGATATCGCAGTTGTAGAGAACCGAAGCGTACAACTGATTGATATCGCTATACCAGGCGATGCCAGAGTAAAAAAAAAAGAACTGGAAAAAATTATAAAATATCGCGACCTGGCCATTGAAACTGCACGATTATGGATGAAATGTCATGGGCATTGTCATGGGCACTGGGAACTATGTCCAAAAACTTTGCAAAATATTTCAAGAAACTGCAGCTTCCTGCAATAACTCCAGCAATGTTACAAAAAACTGCACTACTCGGAACATCTTACATTTTAAGGAGGTACTTGGTTGATACCTAGGATGCTGGTAGCAACCCGTGTCAACCATTAGCGCCAGTCAATTTGAATGTTCAGTTGACAGGTTCACATATAAATAATAACAATAACAACAACAACAACAACAATAATAATGTTGGAATGGACCTTGAAGGACATCTAGCCAAACCACCTGCTCAGGCAGGAAACTCTATACCATTTCAGACAAATGGCTGTCCAGTCTCTTCTTAAAAACTTCCAGTGTTGGATCATTTACAGCTTCTGGAGGCAGGTTGTTCCACTGATTAATTCAGTGGTTCTCAACCTTTTTAATGCCGCGACCCCCAACCGGTCGTAAGTCGAGGACTAAACCGGTCATAAGCCAAGGACTAAACTGGTCGTAAGTCGAGGACTAAACCGGTCGTAAGTCGAGGACAACCCAACCAGTCGTAAGTCGAGGACTTTCCCTGCCCGGGAGCGCCGCGCATGCGTGGTTCCGCCCCCTGTGCCGGCCGAGGCGTAGCTGGCAAGCGGCAGAGATGGACCAGGCCGACCACCAGCTGGCCCAGCTCAAGGGAAAAAAAAGGGGGAAAAAATGGCGGACAGCCTTGCTTGGCGACCCCCGTGAAATGGTCGATCGACCCCAAATGGGGTCGCGACCTATAGGTTGAGAACCGCTGGATTAATTGTTCTGTCAGAAAATTTCTCCTTAGTTCTAGGTTGCTTCTCTCTTTGATTGGTTTCCATTCATTGCTTCTTGTCCTGCCTTCAGGTGCTTTGGAGAATAGCTTGACTCCCTCTTCTTTGTGGCAGCCCCTGAGATATTGGAACACGGCTATCGTGTCCCCCCCCCTCGTCCTTCTCTTCATTAGACTAGACATTCCCAATTCCAGCAGCTGTTCCTTATATGTTGTAGCCTTCAGTCCCCTGATCATCTTTGTTGCTCTTCTCTGTACTCTTTCTAGAGTCTCAACATCTTTTTTACATCGTGGTGACCAAAACTGGATGCAGTATTCCAAGTGTGGCCTTACCAAGGCATTGTAAAGTGGTATTAACACTTCACATGATCTTGATTCTATCCCTCTGTTAATGCAGCCAACCACTGTGTTGGCTTTTTTGGCAGCTGCAGCACACTGCTGGCTCATATTTAAGTGATTGTCCACTAGGACTTCGAGATCCCTCTCACAGTTGTTACTATTGAGCAAGGTACCACCTATACTATGCTGTGCATTTGATTTTTCTTGCCTAAATGTAGAACCTTACTTTTTTCATCATTGAATTTCATTTTATTAGATAGCGCCCAATGTTCAAGTCTGTCAAGATCCTTCTGTATCTTAAGCCTGTCTTCTGGAGTGTTAGCTATTTTTGCCAGCTTGGTGTCGTCTCCAAATTTGATGAGTTCCCCATCTATCCCCTCATCCAAATCATTGATGAAGCTGTTGAAGAGCACTGGGTCTAGAACAGAGCCCTGGGGCACCCCAATACACACTTCCCTCCATGTAGATGCGGTTCCACTGAAGACCACATGCTGAGTACGGCTGGTCAGCCGCTATGAATCCATCTGGTGGTGATGCTGTCTAACCCACATTTTTCTATCTTATCAAGTAGTAGGTTGTGGTCTACTTTATCAAATGCCTTACTGTATGGCTATGCTCTAGAATGCTATGCTCTGTTTGGACTGAAAATACATAGGTGTTCAAGTCATGCAGTATCTGTTAACAACTCTTTAGAGAAACTGCATCTTTTTCTGGAATTGTACAGCTCCATTCATAGCTATGGAACAATCTGTGGTAATTTGTATTTAATTTAATAAGATGCAAAGAGACGCTTACATGTGTGCCCACACATGTTTCCAAATATGTTTAAATTCAAATTACTATTTGAATTTAAATAGTAACTTACTAGGCTGATCTAAAACTATAAATCAACTACATGGATCAGTTCATCTAAGCATATCCTACATATGCATCAAAGATCATGCCTCACCCCCTTCCAAATGATACATCTTATGCTTACTTTATATAATTAACAATCTGGGCTGTTCCCCCTGAGTTATATTATAGCAGCTGATTCTTCCATTTTCTGTGCTTCTACAAAAGCATTAATATTCCACAGTCACTACTAAGTTTTGCTTATAATGCATGCAGGCCCTTGCCTCTGTTGAGAATGAATTATATGAATCTTCTTCAGTCTGGACTCTGCACAGAAATCCTATTTTCCTTCCTATTTTCCTCTTTCCTGAAAGAATGGGATTTAGTGATTGCTCCTCCAATCCTACTTTTTTTCCCTTTCTACATTTTCCCCAAATATAGGATTCATTTTTTTCAGATCAACTGAATGTTCATCCATTGGTTCTGACAGGAATTGACTGACCATCTTGTCATCCAAGCATGAGTCGTCAGCTGAAAGTGACACTGGTGCAAAATCACCCAGCCAGCTTTCATACCTAAGGCAGGACTGGACCCCACAGTCACCTGGTTTCTAGCCTGGTACCTAATCACTAGACCAAACTGGTTCTCTCGGCCATTAATCCTATGATTTTTGTAAATAAGAGAAAATGCATTTTATAGGAATCCTAATTTTGCTTATTGGCAAAATATTAGGAAAAGTATGCTGGGAGGTTTTTAGCCAATGCTGATCCCCCCCCCCCCCAATTTTCTGAAATTTTCATGTTTGCAGCATTACAAAAGAATAAAACAAAACAAAATAAACATTACAAATAGTAATCAGATGGAAGCCTTAACTTTGCAATTCTGTTAACACTAAACTATGACTTTGTCTGATGACTATAAATCGATCTAATATTTTGCTTTGTTAGTGTATTTTGATAGGCTCACCTTATTGTATATTAACCTTCCGTATTTGTAAGAAACATGAATTAAAATCAATATTAATCACTGAACTGCATTGATACTATCTAGAATAATATCTAAAGGGGTAAAAAAGGAAGATAACACCTTTGCCCCACCTGGCATCAGCAGGTGAAAGGTCTGGAAAATGCCAGGCCCATGTTGATGCAATGTTTCTTTATTTCAGTGGCATGAAATCAGGACCTGACTAAGAAAGAGAAAAAATTGGGCAAAATGGCTACAAATTGATCATCTTCCTTCCCAATTTCTCAGAATAGCCTCACCCGGAGGCAACGAGTCCAGAAACTATTGCTGAACTGATAATAGACCAAAGTTTGTCAATCTTGGCAACTTTAAGATACATGGATTTCAATCCCCAGAATTCCCCATGGCTGGCTGGGAATTCTGGATGTTGAAAACCATACATCTTAAAGTTGCTAAGGTTGAGAAATATTGGCCTAGAAAAATAAAATGCAGTTGCTGCCCACTATCATATTCAAAGATACTTTGTTTTAGGTCCCTCAAACTGAGTAGAAACAGCAGTCATGGCAAACTTTTAGATGCTGTTTTCTTTACCAAACTTTTCCATATACTGTACTACCCAGTATCAAGATGCCACTGGGCATTTTAAATTGTATCACAAAAACTACTATACTGCTCACTATTTTTCTATTCCTGCCCCTCCAGAAGGTGCATATGTGAACTTTTCTAATGCCAGATTTTAGCTGCATGTGACTCTTACTGAGATATTTCTCATTTCTGACATAAAGTTGGAAGCAGAAGCGTGCAAAATGTTTTGAATTTATAATGTTCTGTTTTGAATTCAAAACAGCCATTTCAAGTTTAAACAGTTGTTTTATGTTAGAAACTGCTCTGAGTGCCTGAGCTCTATTTAAGGCATAAAACACAGAATGGCTAGGACAACCAGTTCCAAACATAATGACTGTTTCAAATTCGAAACTTTTCAGATTCAAAATGTTTTCCATTCCTCTACTTGAAGCCCTTGGGTATGCCATTTATATACTTTACTTCATAGCCAAAGATCTAAATCTACAATTTACTTATTTATTAGCTTTGTTTATTTATTTAATTTGTATGCCCCTGAATCATTCTGATTCTTGGCGGCTTACAACAAAATAAAAAATAATAAAAACATCTAAGAAAAACAAAAATAAGTAAAAAAAATCTCTATGACGAGAAAAGGAGAAAAAATATTATTTTAATTAAAACCTTCAGAATATCAGTGCCTAGAATACCTAAAAATTCCAAAGCAAAGCCAATAGTAAAAATAAAAGGAATAAAAAGTGAATAAAGAAAAATTATGATGGTTACATTGGAAGAATTCTGTATTTGCTGGCTTCCAAAAAACATTGCCTGAAGGAACCAATCTAAGTTCTAGATCAGTGATGGCGAACCTTTTAAAGATCAAATGCCCAAAAACTGGCCCCATCCCTGCTCTGCCCACCATCCCCCACCCCATCTATCCACAGGACCACTCACCGCCTCCAGGGCCCACTGCAGATCGCCCAGGCAGCCCAGCAGCGCTATGGCGGCCACACCCTCTACCCGCGCCCTGCAGCATCAACTGCATGATGGGGTGCGAGGGCAGAGTCTTGTCTACGCTGCCTGGCTGCCATGTCCTTGGCTGCACTGCTCCGTGTGGGCCACGCTCGGGGGTGACTCTCCTTCAAGGGGGCTGCTGGAGAGGAGGGGGTCATGGAGGAGGCAAGGCTGGGGCAACGGCACGTGTGCCCACAGAGAGGGCTCCGAGTGCCACCTCTGGCACCCGTGCCATAGGTTCACCACCACTGTTCTAGAGAAAGAATATTTCAAAGTATAGGCACCAAGTACGAACAATAATGCTTTCTAGTCTCCATCCCTTACCTCACAAAAATTCTAATTTATAGAAAATTGTGAAGATAGGAAATACTATGCTCATTAATATAGCTCTGTTTTCCCTTAATTTTCTAATACATAATGCAGGTAGTCCTTGACTTATGACTACAATGGAGCCCAACATTTGTGTTGCTAAGTAGACATTTGTTAAGTGAGTTTTGCCCCATTTCATGACCTTTCTTGCCACAGTTGTTAAGTGAATCATTGCAGTTGTTAAGTTAGTAACAAGGTTGTTAAGTTAATCTGGCTTCTCCATTGACTTTGCTTGTCAGTAGGTTGCAAAAGGGGATCACATGACCCAGGACACTACAACCATCATAAATATGAGACAGTTATCGACTGCCTGAATTTTGATCAAGTGACCATAAGAATGCTGCAACTGTTGTAAGTGCGAAAAATGGTCATAAGTCACTTTTTTCAATAATATAACTTTTACCAGTCACTAAATGAACTCTCGTAAGTCAAGGACTACTTGTATTTAATTTTTTAGAGAGGTTTTTCTCTTAGCTATGGCCAAACAGCCAGAAAACAATGGCCACTGTGTTTGGGTATACTCTTTCCCACAGTCATGTATGCCTTTTGGACAAATATGAAAGGAGACTAAACCAGACTATGATTAGACTATATTTTACCCATGTTTCAAAATGGAGTTAATAACAATTGCAAAAGATATTACATCTTAATAGAATCTTAAATAGCATAGCATCCATAACACTTTATTTCTGCAAAGTGATCTCACACAGTTCTCTACAGCAACAATAAAAGAATAAACCAAATCTTTCAGGAGCTGCAAGAGATTCTAAAGATCCGTATTAGCTTGGTTAACCTTGGATGCAGAAAACACTAACAGAATGATTACGTATTTTATGGATTAAATTATCCCGGCCAATATGCCCAACCAAAGCCCAGTTTTAATACAAATATGCTATTTATGCAATCTTTAATCTAAACTCTACCCCACAAGCCATTTTCTATTCTATTCTATTCTATTCTATTCTATTCTATTCTATTTTATCCTATACCTATGGTTTCATGCGATGTATGCTTGAACCAGACAATTTCTATGACAATATTGCAAGTGAGTATATATAGCAGAAAAAGCAATCCAGAGAAATAATTGCTATAGATCAGGCATGTCAAACTGCCGGCAATGGGGGGAAAAGTCACGATACGTTGCACGTTGCAAGTTTGGCATGACTGCTATAGATCAACATTCTTCCCAGTATTCTAATTAGGAATTTCTAATTAACATTCATTCTCACAGTTTTTACTGCCATTCTTCCCATGCAATTAATCATTTTTTTCCCAACTCCCCAACAAATTTGAACTACTAATAATTCTTGTTAAACTAAGTAAAAACCAATACACTATTTTTATTTGACATATTATGTTTAGCACTTTTTCCACAACATTTGAAACATGGTGTTACTATACCTAGAACTGATGTTCTTCCCTGAACAGCACTCTCATTAGACAGAAGATCTTTTGAGTTGGAAGTGAATGGTGATTGTCTAAAAGTATCTTCAGAAAAAAATGGGCTGAGGAAAAATGATTTTTAAAACAGAAATATATATTAATTAGTAAATAAGTCCTATTAATGCATAACTATATCACATGGTGTATCTCTTTGAATTTTATGGTTTAGAGATATACAAGACTGAAAGCATGTTTTTGATAAACTTTCACAACAGTTATTGCAAAAATCAATATTATGGACTAGTACTATCAATGTCCCAATCCTAAATACTGTCAAAAATATTTTGAAAATGATTCAAAACAAGCTAACCAACCGCTAAAAAAACTTAATTTTGCTGGCCAAATCTCAAGATCTTCCCAATATAATTCTGGAATAAATATTATTTTCCATGGCCAATGCAGATGTTCAGAAAAGCAGTATTAGTGGATTGCCCACTCTTGGTAGAGGAATTTCAGGACATAGGGCAGTTTATATGAGATTTTATAAAGCACTACACTGCAAAGACAAACTATATATACCAGAAGCAGGTTCCAGCCAAGTTAATTCAAGTGGTCTGGATAAAGTAGAAGTCAGTGTGAAGATTGACACCTCCTCTTAATATTTTTTACATGAAGCACAATGTTTATTTCCAATATGACCTTTAGTAAGCAGCTAATTTTTTTGGAAAATGTATTTGTAATTAAGGAATCTTTTGAAGTTAAGTGTTCTTGTCACAATTATTTATCTCCTCTTTGGCTGAGCCAATGCATTTTATCTGTTGTTTAAGGAAGCTATTTAGGTAGTAATAGTACTACTAGCACTCTTATAGCGTGTCTGAATTTTTATAATATACAATAATGCTATTCCTCCGTGTCTCCCCAGCACTACCTGAATGGCTTGTTTAAATAATTAGCACCTGCCTTAATTTACTAGCTAATTTCCATATAAACAATAAAAGCAATTGTTTAAAGTCAAGTCCAAAAAGCCAAAGGGAGCTTTGGGTGATAAATTCAAAGGAAGGAATAAAATTTTGAAAAAGACTACAATGATATTTGAATGTTAATAGCTTAGGAATAGTTGACTACTATCCCAAATGCATTGCACATGATTTTCAATAGATTGATTTGTTTTTTTCCTCCTGATTGTAATCTAAATGCTATTTTTGAGGATCCAAGAGGCTTGATTGTAATTTTTTGAAATGAGATCTTAACCAAGTTAACAGGCCAGTCCAGAAAAATAATCTTACAGCATCACTTATTTAGCAGCTGAAAGGTAACTTGGCCCTGTTTCTATTCTGCCTTCCAAAAATTCTTCTTGGCTTCACCATCATTACTGTCCCTCTATACCAGCGGTTCTCAACCTTGGCAACTTTAAGACTTGTGGACTTCAACTCCCAGAATTCCTCAGCCAACTTTGCTGGCTGAGGAATTCTGAGAGTTGAAGTCCACAAGTCTTAAAGTTGCCAAGGTTGAGAACCCCTGCTCTATACAGAGGTTGAGGTTGCTTACTTTTTACTATAATGACTAATTTAATTATTATTATTATTATTATTATTATTATTATTATTAATTGAATTTATATACCGCCCTATCTCCCTTACGGGACTCAGGGCGGTGAACAGGCGATAATAAAAACCACGATAAATATACACAAGTTTCTGTTCTAAAATCAAATTAAATAACAGGCCTGCTCTAAAAGTACCCCATACAAAACCCCCACTAAAACATAATCAAACTACGCCAGGCCGGCCGCACGGAATAGATGGGCCTTCAGGGCTCGGCGAAAAAGGCGAGTTTATAAGTCTTTTCAGAATCTCCTGAGAGCAACTTCTTAACTTATTGGATTAAACAAGGTAAGAAATTTGATATCATACTCAGTGGTTTTTTGCCAAATTGAACATAAGTGAGATTTTAGGGAGAAATTGAGAAATCATGCCAAGTTAAAATAAAAATTCCCAACAGCCACATATCTAATTTTCCTTAATTAATAGTAAGCATGAAGGGAACTATTATTATTTCCTCTCTGGCAGTGATCTAAGAAGAGTTTCCCTGCTTCTGCAACCTGGTGCAATAGGAGGCTTATAAAAAAGAGTTCCCATTGATACAAATAAAATCTATTTTAAGACTACTAGGGCGGGGCACCATGTTTTATTTTCTTTCAAATTCAAGCTGGAGAAGATAGGTATTAAACTGCTTCTCTTACACTCAAACAGACATGAGAATAATCCACATGACATCAGTGATTAAGTAAGAAAAAGTAAAGCAATGTGTTGATCAGCAGTTTGCCTTAAAATGATGAGGTTTCATATCCATGGTGTCTGACAACAGTGAGTATAGAAAATAATCCTTTGAATGCATGGTATAAATACAATCTTATAATTTATATGCACATCAAGAATATTTCATTAGTTTGCTTCATGATTGACTTGCATATTTAATTACATCTCAAACAGAGATACACATTAATAAAAAACAGGACATTCTATAATCCAGCCATAGTAAATCACATAGTTTCAGTAGGAAATCAAAGGGATTTAACTGTATTCAATTCTTGCTAGATTGCGGACCATGCATAGTGATGTGAAGGCTTGGTTAAAAAACGAAGACATCTTAGAAAATCTAAGACATTTTGTTTGGTTTTTTCAAAGACTGAAAAAGAAAAAAATATGAATTGTTTCCTAGTATTCTTATTGAAATCTTAACAAAACAGATAACATTTAAAAATACAAATAAAAAGATAAAATGATATAAATGAAGGATCAGAGGAGTGACTTGATAATGAGATTATCTCAGATTCAGAAAATGATATTAGTTAACAACTTTGATCCTCCCTCCTTCCCTCCCTTCCTGTTTCACGTTAAAAGTATTTTTTTTTTTTGAAAAAAAGCACTTGAAGACGTAATGAATGTTTTTGTTTGATGTATTTGGATGTTAACAGTTTCTTCTCTTTCATATTGATTTTTTTTGTAACTGCTGCTACTAAATAGGCAAAAATGAAGAGATGTTACTTTCCTTAAGGCAGGGATGTCAAACTGCCGGCCCACAACAAAACCACGCCCACCCCATTGCCGGCAATGGGGAAAAAGCTCTGATATGTCACGCGATGTCACGTGACGTCGCGAGTTTGACATGTCTGCCTTAAGGTCTATACCTCTTATTTGTATCAAATATTAAAATATGTAAAAATAGATCAAATCATTACATTTGTAAATACATTTGAAACAGCTATATTTTCATTTTTTATTCATTATGTATATTTTTATAAGGAAATTATATGTAATACATTTTATTTAAAAAAACTTTATTTTATGCCTGCAAATATTTCAATTATTTCCCAAAGTTTCATTTTTTCCAGGGGAAAAAACTATTTTCTCCCTCTTAATTATTTTAACATTTCTGGAAATGTTTTATCTCTATCTGCACGAGTTTTCATTAGATACATATTATCCTCTAAAATATGAAATAAAATATTTGCTGGACACCTGAGCTAAATATCTATAAAAATGATGTTACACTGAACTTTATCAAGCCTACTTTTGTTTATCATGAATAGTACTTACCTAGTTGTAATTGTGATGGTATTATCTTTAGACTGATTGTGCTCTTTGCTCACTTTTTCTGTGGAAAAATAAATTATTATTTAAGCAAAATAAAATTAAATTTTGGTCATGAAAGTATTACCGTTTTAATATGAAAAATGATATTTATATGGATTTATTAACCTATCCAAATGTTTTCTCCAGCTTCTCATTGAAATGTTAAGTCTATTTACATGAGTCTTACTGAGGAGTTCCACATTTTCTTTTTCAGAGTAATTGGGGCCTAAATGACAGTTTCTATGTGCTCTCTTTGGTATGCAAGAAGAATAAGGTAAGGCAAGCAAACAAACAAGAAAAAGATATGCTGAGAATGTAGCCATATATTGTATTGAGCTATAGAAAGAATGAACTCTAGAGGTAATCTAAAGCTTAGATAAACCTCTACGTTGCAATTCACACAATGCAGAAAAAGTAGAAAAAGAAGATGATGTCCATGCTTCTCCCCCCCCCCCCATTTCTAGATAATTATTTAAATACTTTCTTAGGAAATTGTTAGGGGTAAATTGTCTCCTATATTTTCTTTTATAAAAATCATGGAAAAATATAGAAGTTAATTTGTAATATGCAACGGTAGCTTCTGCTATACTGCTTACAAAGTTGACTAGTCAGATGGCAACATTTGGTTAATTTTGGCTGATTTTTTTTGTAGGAATTAAATGGTGAAGCAAGGCTATTTTTCTAATTGAACTGTAACCATAATAACTATGTTTATTTAGAAATAGTCTTTGTGTTTAGTAGTGCTATTCTATACATACCATGCTTCCCCCAAAATAAGACACATTGTGACTATTTTAAATATGTATAACACTTTCAAATTTGAAGTTGATACTTTATTGCACAAAAGAAAATCAGAAGTCAATGCCTTTTTTCCCCTTTTTTCTCTCCTTGACCTCACTTCTCTACTCTCTTTTCCCTTCCCCATCTTTTCTGTTATTTACTTTGTATTTCGATTGTATCGTATATTATAAACTAATAAAACTTTGTAAATGTGAAAATATGTATAACTGCAGCTTCTAAGTATTAGTATAGATACTTAAAAAATCAACAAACAGCAAATTCAGACACGACAAATCTGGAAAAGTATAATGTGAATCTCTAGATATAATACTTACCTGACAATTGAAAAAGTAATTCTGAAGCCATTTTCACGGATATATCTTGGCTAAAGAGGTTTCTCTCCGGAACTACACGGCTTTCAGGGATCTTTTGAACCTGTTCAGTTATCTCTTGCCTGAGTAAAGTGCTGTAACTGACATTTTGGCTAGGTGAAACAGAAGCATGGGAGTCATGAATCTCAACCTCCATTGGCTCTTCTTTAATCTTTATTGTCTGGGATTCCTTGCAACTTTCTGCTGCAAATATATAGTTCAAAAATAAAATAAAAAATGCAGACAATTAATAAATCAATGAAGAGTTTAAAAATGACACAAATTAGTTATATATTATACTGCAAGAATTAGCCGGGAATTATAAAATAAACATTTTAGTAAATTTTATGAATAGAGAAATACTAAACTGAAATTAAGAAACTACTGTACCCCAATATTGATTTCTAAAATAAATAGAGACTATATTTCAGAAAGGTCTGAACCATAAATATTTACCCTAGAAAGCCATGAATTTGGGGAAAATATCATAGAACGTTTTTCAAAGCAGGAATAATCTCAAAGATCCTAAAAGAAAAAAACTACCATATATATTGACTACTTAAAGGCAAAAAACCCAGATAATTAGAAAATAAACCAGGTTAGATTCCAAAGAAAAATTATTTACTAATTTTGTTGCTTTTCATTGCAGTATGTGAGTTTAATTTGTTTCAAAAACTGAAAATCTTTCACTTTCTCTTTTTTCTTTTTCTCTCTCTCTCTCTTTGCATAATATGCCTTATTTATTAGTGAGAATCATATTGTTTGTCACATGGTAGTTATATGAAAATGTAATTTTTTTCAATATTTCCTCTCTTGAATTTTATGTATTTGTCTGATTAATAGAAGTAAGATTTCTATACAAATGGTAGTTATACTTTATAATTATTTTGGTTCCCATTAGATTTTTCTGCACTCATTTCTACTATACTACAATCAGAATTTTAAAGATTTTGATTTCATTCTATAAAAGTACCTACTCCCCCAAATAAAACAACACTTTCCCACTTCTTGGACTGTTGTCTCTTGCAGAAAAAATACTTTAGTTATGAGTACAGATTAAATGACCACTTTTTTTTGAAGTATTAGCTCTTTTTCCAGTCAAAGAGATCTCAAAGGCTGCACTTCAAGCAAACTTTTACCACACTACTTATGATTTCCCCTCCCTATCACAGACACGCAAATAAAGCAATTGTCTTATAGTTTGCCTTTAAGAAAGTACTGGATTATTTTGTTCAAGATGCTTCAGTATACAGTCAATTAAAAACAACAATGAAAGAGCTCAGGAAATGAAAAAAAAGTATGTGGAATACTGTATATGAAAAGGGGGGGGGGAAGTACCACCGAACTTCTATAGACTTCCAAATAAGAAGCTTCTTTGAGGTCATTTATTAGTGAAAACTAATTCATTGTTATTCATGGCTTTGTATTGGTAAGTCCTTCAAGGAAATAGCGGTACTCTCATAGGAGTGATAAGTGATGCAAATGTATTATTATTTATGTTTGTAATGATTATTTTGCAGCAGTATCTTGACTGAAAATATCTGAATTGCTTTAGACACTACAGAAACAGGATGCCATTGAAGAAGTGGTACAGAATCTTCATCACCCACATAATTAATTGTGCTAAGGCTTCTTAGAGCTTTGGATCTTCTCCAGATAATAACTTATTCTTGATTATAAGCCTATAAATGGTATTAATTTTAGCCATTGGGACTGGTTCTGAAAGAAAATAGCTTCATAGATGGCTCAGTGTTTTATAGGCTTTATTGCTTTGAAGAAAAAAAATCTAATGTGGATTTGTCAAGTATAGAATAAAGTTCAACAATATTCTGATGAAGATTGCTCACAGGTATTTTGGCATAGGATTCTATCCTGACTATCACAGAAACTTCATTATTTATGTTTAAATATATACAGAACTAAGTATAAACAATATAGCACAAGTAGGAAAAACATGAGGAAAAATACACCTTATAAAATATAGATGGAAAACAATTATCGTGTTTCCCTGAAAATAAGACCCAACCAGAAAATAAGCCCTATCCCAAAAATAAGCCCCAGTTAAGTTTGTCATCAGCCCGGGGGGGGCGTGGCCAGCACAGGAGGCGGTGAGCGCACAGGGGGCAACGGTGTTGGCAGCAGCTGCAGTCCACACAGCGCAGATAAGTCCAAGTGCTGCGAACACCAGGCCGGCCCTCCAAGCAGAGGCATGGGGGGAGGCAGGCAATCCCAATGTGTGGCAGCAGCAGCCAGAGGTGGGGGGGGGAGGCAGGCAATCCCAACATGCTATGCGGCCGCCTGCCCTGGTGCAGGCAAGCTGAGATGGGGGGATGGAATGGGTGGAATCAGTTCCTGCCACTTCTTCCATATATCTTTTTCTGTGCAGGGGGAGATGAAATGAATCATTCTCTGCTCTTTTGGGCAAAGGAGAAGGACTTTCTAAGATTTCTCCCATAGACAAAAGAGTATATGTCTTCAAACAAGGAAAGAAAGGATAAATAATTCAATGAAACTGCAGCTTGATTCCTAAAGCACAGTGTGTCTTCAGTAAAATTATTAGGTCCTCCAATGACAATACGAATTTGCTTCACCCATTCCCACATACATACAAACATGGATAGGAGAGAGAGAGAGAGAGAGAGAGAGAGAGAGAGAGAGAGAGAGAGAGAGAGAGAGAGAGAGAGAGAGAGAGAATACATTATTTAGACAGATCAAGGTTTCTTTTAGCTGAGTGTTCATCATATATCATTAACCCAAAGATAGTTATTGAAATATTGAATATCAACTAAATATATACATTTAGAGTTAAACTATAATGATTAATTACAATACTTTACAGTGGAAAGTATCATTTGATCATCGCTTATATCTACAAATTATGAGTCAATTTATGAGTCAACATGTTCATTATTTGTCAACTGTACCAAATGTTTGAACAATCAATGAAAATAATTATTAAGTCAACACCACAGATATGGAAATTATCTCTGCTATAAGCAATCCGATGCTGATTCACACATGCACTTGACATTTACAGATCATCATTTAGAGATATGCATGCATAAATTGAGTCTAATGCTAAGGTCAAAAGAGATGGTTAATATTGTTCAAATGGATTATTATAAATATTTACAAATGGTAGCAAGGTTTTAAACATGGAGGATATTGAAATTAATATTAGATGATGAGAAAATGACTTGCATACTTGCTCAAAAATTTCTGGCCTCCAATTAAAACTGTAACTATTTCTTTGCTGGTTTGTTTATATTCTAAGTCACTTGTTCCTTATGCTTAATGTAATAATTTTGGTACCCAATTTTTTGTGCACAGAAGATACTGAAACCTATGATATCTCAGAAACAAATTGCTGGCAGGATACTTGTCATGACTGGGAATTGTTGCAGTTGCACAACAATAGCAATATTGGGCATTTACCTTTAGAAAGTGTACATGTTAGCAGCATAGTTTAGATAAGGGGAACTTGCTGTCATAACATTTTGGAAAGGATGGAAAGAGAATCATTATTTCAGCTTGGAGAATCCCGTGTACTTTATTATGTCAAAGGGAGCTGACAGATGAAATAGCATCTTCATTTGTTTCACTTTTGCAGTGGGCCATGAAGTTGTCCATCCATGTTGTGATACCTTACAGTGCTGTGACCTGGTTTCAAGGCTGACTGGAAGAGGTCAAATGCTAACAGATCAGTTCACATTCCTTCTCTTGCTTTAGAACAGGTGATAGGCTATGAGACAGCAAATTAATCTCAGTAGTTTCAAGCTGGAGAAATTCGTTCTTTTTTATCACCAGTGACTCAAGAGAGCAACCTCTTCACTTCTCCAGGAGCAGAATACAGTATGCAAAAAAAAAAAAAAATGATAGCAGGGAATATGCAAGTGATTGATTACAACAAAAAGTATAGCAGAGATGCAATTTTGGTCTGTTAAATAATAGTTTTGCTTTGTACAAATAGGACTAATCAAATTAATTAGGTGGCATATATACAAGGTCCTTTAAAGGCCCAGGGTGGGAGGCTGCATTTGAGCACAACATACTTTCTCTTATGTCAATGTAACATTTTTCCTCCACTTTTTTTTCTTCACAGAAATTAATCTAGTATTCTGAAACAACACTCAAATTTAATAGCCAACTCTCCCCTTGATGTTAAGGACTAAGAAGAAAGTCCATTAAAACAAAATCAATTAAAACTTAATTTACATTATATAATATCTACAGGTGAAACTCGAAAAATTAGAATATCGTGCAAAAATTCATTTATTTCAGTAATGCAACTTAAAAGGTGAACCTAATATATGAGATAGACTCATTACATGCAAAGCAAGATAGTTCAAGCCGTGATGTGTCATAACTGTGATGATTATGGCTTACAGCTCATGAAAACCCCAAATCCACAATCTCAGAAAATTAGA
>NW_015386606.1:162021-178482 GCF_001527695.2 Protobothrops mucrosquamatus | reverse complement strand
AATTTTCTGAGATTGTGGATTTGGGGTTTTCATGAGCTGTAAGCCATAATCATCACAGTTATGACACATCACGGCTTGAACTATCTTGCTTTGCATGTAATGAGTCTATCTCATATATTAGGTTCACCTTTTAAGTTGCATTACTGAAATAAATGAACTTTTGCACAATATTCTAATTTTTCGAGTTTCACCTGTATGTCATTTGTTATTTGGTATGTCATTTATTGTTATTTGGCAAGTCTATTGCTTGGTGAAGCAGTCCAAATTTAGATTTTGTTCATTATACCTGAAATCTGATAAAAGGTGTCTACAGCATTAGGGTTTTAGAGTAATTCTTGGCATGGTATAATTTATTAATTTTGCTGAATTTTATTTTGGCGTTTATGTTTAAAAGTACTGTGCGACTGTTGTTGTTTTTATATCACTTTTTCACACTCTTATGGTAAGATTCTCCTTCTCAGCAGCAGAGTGAAAGGTAAACCTCCCAAATGTTCATTAAGAATGAACTTGGCTCCTTGGACCTACACGCTGAGTATCTCTATCTATGAAATTCTCAGATAACAGAAAGAACAAATGTGTTCTTCAGATGTCTGACCTCTAGAGTTCCAGCACTGGACTCCAAATTTAGGTGGAAGAGTCAAGATGACCTTTGCTGCTCAGCTTTTCTTTCAAAACATTCTTTCTATTTCTGTTTCTGCTGCATGCACAGCTTAATCCTTGGCTCAGCTAACACTTCTAGCAGGCACACACAGACATAACCAGAGTACAAGAAAACCTGAAATAACTGGGGTTTTTTTTTCTTGTGGCCAACTGAGATGCTTATACCTTGAACCATTTCTATCTAGTTCAACTTGCCATCTCACAAATGAGAGTGAAATAGTGGAATTTTAAAGTGGTAGAGCAGATTATGTATCTGGTATATGGAAATGCCATGAGTGAAAGCATGCTGTCATGCTATCACCTGAACATGTTCAAATCAGACCTAATTCCTTTTATTTTTATTTTACCAATTTGTGTAAGATCTGATGCTGGTTAATTGGGAATCAGTGGCTAAATGTAGGGAGGAATTTTATGTATCTTGTGTTTCAGCCTCCTAAGTTCACCAAGCAAACTGTGAAGTATTGTTTCACTTAGAAAAGATGAGAAAAATATCTGAAGTAAAGGCCCTGAAATCTATTCTTGCCAAAGAGCAATCAATTGTTGTGTTTAAGACTTTATTCTCATCTGTATTAAAGATTCTAATCCAGCCAAATCATCAGGGAAGTGAAGCGTCACAACTTACTTACAACCAGAAAAGAAATAGTTTCATTCTTTAGCCTCTCGCTCTCACTGACAACTAATTAAATATATGTACATAAACATATGACATACAAAGACACAAAGGAATGGGTAGTAAAGCCTTCAAAATTCTACAATGATTTTTCACAAACTAAAAAACAATTCTTTTTCATGATTCAGGTAGATTAATGATACTTGTATTGATGCTGATTCCCTTGCTTACACCATAAATTTTGATGCTGATTCCATTAAATCATTATATCTGATACAATAGCGTAATGCAAAATGCTTGTTAATTTAGCAAGTTATACCTAATAGGAGAAAGGGAAATGGAAAACAGGCAATATTATGTCATTTGTGGATGTAGTTGTGACGTGGCCTGGAAAACTGAAAAGCCTCAGTTATCACTTATGTCCCTCAGCTGAGGCACTTAGAATGCAGGTAGCTGCTACCTCAATGTGAAGGAGATGAGAGAATTCACTCCAGAATGTTTGTGAGCAAATCAAACTATTTTTAATTAACATCCCTGCACCCCTTCTATAGCATCTAACATTCTATCTATTCCATGTTTATATTTCAAATTCCTCATTTGAATATACTTATTAATTTGGTAATTTTCAATATTCAACACTGATTAGTATAAAACAGCTTTCTCCAACAGGGTATTTTCCAGATGTATTGGGATTAAAACTCCAAAAGTGCTTGTAATCCCATCAAATCAGGACTGCATTAGCTCAGGAAGTCTTAAGATACAACACTGCATGCAGAGAATATATTAAGTAGATACATATCTGTTGTCTGTCTTCGGATTCTAATTTGTGAGGCAAACGCAGCTTTAATACACTATGCTATCACCAAAGCCATACAGCAGCTGCAGACCAAGTTTTGGTGGCTATGTGCCATAATATTTTTGGGATGTGCATGGTCTTCAGAGGATGGGGGGACATAGAAAGTGGGCTATGTAGTGTAACATCAAAACTATGAAATATTTTAGAACATCATGTGATACATTTGTAAGAACTTATGGCTTATTAAAATGTGAGCTGAATAGCATGACAATTAAGTAGACATATGCTGGCTTAAAAATCGTATTCAAAGAATGCTCATGGATGGCTTTTTTATTCAACTGAAATGAGGTGACCAGAGGAATGCCATAACATTTGGCCTTGAGGCCTGTTCTTTTAAAGACTATTATTAATAACAATATGATTGAGGAGGCGAAGGCAATGCTTATCAATTTTTTAGATGGCCCAAAATGGATTGCTACTACCTTAGAAGGAAGAAATAACATTCAAAATAATCTTCATAAATTACAGAAAGAAACTGAAAATAATAGAATTAAAATCAAATTATGCATTTACACAAATTCTGCATATAAGACAAATGCAAAATTAAGCATTTAGGAAATAGAAGGCAAACAAAAGTATAAGATAACTGCTTTTTAGCTTCTCAGCAATATTTGGGGAAAAAATTAGAATAGTCAATTACAAATGTGAGTCAGCAGTGTGATATAACTATAAAAAAGTCAAATTCCGGTTTAGAACGCATCAGACAAAAATTATTTCCTAATCTGGAAAAATGGTTGCATTTTATTTGACGTTGGTGTGAGTTTACCTGGAGTATTTTTCTAGGTCTGATCATCGTACATTATGAAGGATTCAAATAAAGTGGCGCATATTTGGAAAAGGACACCCAGAATGTTCAAGGGATTATATACTAAATCCTGTGAAAAGAATTTACAGGAATTTGGGATATTTAGCTGGAAAGAAAAGACTAGGGAAAGATATGATAGTGCTTTTCAAAAACATACAGGATGTCACAGAAGGAAGTAAAGATTTTCTATTATTCCAAAAGACACGACAATAATAATGGTCTTAAATTACAGGAGGTTATTATAAATTCCAATTATAAGCTAAGGAAAAACTTTTTAAAAATGAAAAAAAATTGACATTACAACTAACTGCAGTGGAAATATGCTTTCATTCACTAAAGGTGTTCAAGCAGATATGCAATGAATTACTGAACAGGTCTGTGCAGATTACTGAAGATTTAATTTGAATTCCTGCACTTAGCAACTGTTCAACTGCCAATATGGACCCTTCCAACTCTATTTAGATAATTCTAAGCCTATACTGCCTCTTAGCAGAAATTCTCAGGATGATTTCATAAAACATTTAATTTTAAAAAATGACCTTTACAGAATAATTACCATACTCTGACTTCAAGATTACCAGAATATAGTAATTGAATTTTAAATTATTGGAAATTATTTTAATGTTAGACGTATTACTGTGTAAATGTTCAGTTTACATCATGACCTTGCTTTATTCAGGTAGTTTCTCCATCTATTCTAACTTGGATTTAAGTACTAAATAATTACTCTGTTTCTGATGCCCTTGCGCACCAAAATAAAACCTTATGATTTCCTTTTCTCCTCCCACCCCCCAGTTTGAGTCTCATTTTGAAACCATTTCTGCTTTGTTCCAAACTTCCGGAACTGATTTCCTCTGCAGTCAGACAAAAGCGTACATATTCACACTGCTGTTTTGAAAGGGAGGTTAAAAAAGTTCAGGATCATCCTGTATTTTAGAACAAAAATAGATTGTAATATGAAATTACTTTGGTCTATGCAGAGCCAATAATGGGCAAGGGCCACAGATTATATTTTCAGATGTATCCAACCCCAAGCAATTTTCTGCCCGAGATAAAGGTGGTGTCATGAGTACCCCCAAAGTGGACTCAAATGAAGAGGAAGAGCCTGCTTCAGAAATTTGGGAGCAGGGTGTGGCAGAGCATCTGGAAGAAGTGGGGGGACTCTGAACCAAGAGGGGATGGGCAAGAAGAATAGGAGAGACCAAGAACTTTAGAAGGGCCGGAGGAGTGATCAGACAAGCAGTTGGCTGACAATGGGAAGGAAGAAACGCAGCTGCAGCCAAGAGGCTTGGAAGGACGGCCAAAAGCAGAGGACAGAGAAGGGGCGCAGCTGCAACTAATGAGCAGGAACTGCTTCCTCTGCCAGATCCTAGGGCTCACAGGGCCGAGAGAAGAGAAGGTGCAATGGAGGTCAGCAAAGCTACTTGCGAGGAGGCAGCCTCATCCCTCCTAATGAGTTGCATCAGTCGGCAGCTATTTATCCCAATGGAGCAAAGTGACGCTGACAACAATTCTTCCATTTCGGATCGTGCTTTTGTTCAGCCACTGTGTACCTTGCCTTGGAACTTCATCCCTGATTCTATTTCTGGACTTTGGACTTTGCCTTGTGGACCTTGGAATTGGATTATGGCTTGAGGTCTTTGTGTTTTGGACCATGGACTTGTCTTTGCTGGACTTGCTGGACAGGTAGACGTAATGGGGGTGACACAGTACCTCAAATAAGTCAGTCCCATGCTTGTAAGGCTTTAAAGGTCAAAACCAGAATCTTGATTTAGACTCGTAAACAAACATATAATTGCCCATGCTGCTGCATTCTGCACCTGTTGAAGCTTTCAAATACTCTGCAATGGCAGCCCCATGTACAGAACATTACATTACTAATGATCTGTACATGGGGAAGTGACTAGGCCCTAAGTGACTGTGAGTAGAACTCAGTCTAGTCAGGGTTCAGTAGAAGGTGTTATTTACCATCCAGACATTCATAGACTCCAGGGACTGGAATAAGATGCACATATCATTGTTTATTTTGTCAAGGGCAGATATATATAATTGGGTATCATCAGTGTACTGGAAAGAAGGAAATGACAGAATCACAGGGAGGGAGGATTTATGACCACTCTCACTTCCACTGCTCTTTTGCCCAGCCATGATCATTCTGTTTCTCTGTTTAGGTAAGGAAATATCTCTGAAAAAAATACCTAATAGGGCATAGATTGTCTAATCTGTCATAAAAAATCTTGTAAAACAAGGAGGGGGGAGTAAAAATTATTCATGTGATCAAGACCAGATAACCATCAGATATCTAGAGGAGCAGGCACAGAGCAATAGAGTGAAAATATTCTTATTTCACAGCCAATTAATATCTGTGGTAAATGACCAGATTACAAACTGATATGGTATATGTGTAACCTTTTTATTAATTAATACTTTACATTTGTTAACCCTTTGTTTGGATTTATTTTATAAGTTTTATCTATATAATATTATATTTCATTATATCCTTTATTTTTTATTAATCTTCACTTGGAACATTTGAAACATTTCCGATGAGAAAGCAGATTATAGTTTTTTTAAACTATTACACTTCCACAATACTGAAAAACTATGGGAAATATGAATCTGAGCAAAAAATAGACTTAATATATTTGCAGTGACTATTCTATGACCTCCTCCTATAACCTATATGGGATTTCCACAAAGTGGTTTATTCACACTAGTAATTTGAAAAAGCAAATTGGAACCCATGCAAATTAAATTAGATTTCTTCCCTTACCTTCTAGCGATAAAGCTCTGGGTTATAGTAGGATTTCTAGAATAATAGTTAATATTTAATTCCATGAGAACTACCACTGTCTAGTGGTATGAGTTTGATGGAGTTGTAGAACTGAAAAGTAACTGGAAAGTAGCATCCCAATTTCTACTATCATTTTAGTATAGGACTTAAATGCAAGAATTGGCAGAGGATGAGCGGGAACAAAAAGGAGCTTGCAAAGTGTTTAAATATTAGGTGAAGAGAATTACTAATATCATTTCCATTTGAATTGAAGGATGTAATCCATCATCATATATTATTTTAGATTTTCTTTATAAACAGAATGAACAAATTTTGAATAGGTCCCTGCCTAGAAACAACTCAAGAAATTATATCTTTCTGCTCCTGATTGGACTAAGATAATCAGCAACAAGTGGGTTCTAGTCTTAAACTCTAGTAATTTTCTAAATTTGGAGAACATTTAAAGGGTCTGTAATAACTGTAAACTCCTGACATTCTAATGATTCAACCCTAACCACAGTAATCCACTAAGAGAGCACAATGAAATATAACAGAGCTTGTATTAATCAGTAATAGGAGAATTGAGTGGCCAGTTAAAATTGCACAGGAAGTCCATTCTGTTCTACATTTGGGTAGACTAAAAACACTCATAACAAATTTCTATACAGGCAGTTCTTTTTGTCTGACATCTTAAATCTTTACTTCCAAATAGAAGAATGCTTTAAACCAAGCAACAAATTGAATCATTCTCAGGTCAGCAAGAGTGGAGAAATGCCCATTTTAACATACAATTGCACAAAAGACCAAAAATAATTACTCATCCAAAATATATCAGAGTTAATAAAAAAACTTTAAAAAGGCTATAAACTTCTATTGAAAAAGAAGAAATCATCATTCCAGAAGCTATTGAGGCATAATTCAGCAGAATGGGACAACTTGCTGCGAGACAATTCAACAAATACAAAAGTTAAATTAATTTCAACAGAACCGTGGCCAATAATACTAAAATAAAGACTGTCAATCCAGAAATACAAGAGTTACAATAAAAATGAGGTAACCAATAATAAAAGATCTGAATGAAATGATTAATACAGCATTCAATTGGCCATGGCGAGTTGTCCTAGACCCTAATTCAGAGTCTGTTATAAATTCGAAGAATACACTGACATTCTGGAAAATTAGTAAATAGAGAAGCAAATTAGTAAATCCAGAATACTGCGGCTTTATTACAAATCAAAGCAAAGACTGAAACACTATATGTAGACTTCCAACTGGGTATCATCTAACTGAAGAAAGATATCCTATCAGAAAATAGCACATTCATTACTGGTTTAAGTACTTAATGCTGACTATGACAAATGTAATGTTACAGTTTTGCATCAGCAAATTGAATACACAAACACACATACAATCCATGTGTATAGAGAATACATAAATAAAATAGTCTTTCTCAGGGCTTTTTTTCTCATAGAACGCCCAGAATGGAGTTCCGGCACCTTTTTGGGATGGAACCTTGTAGGGTAGGCAAGGCGGGTTGTATGATGTGTGTGAGTTCCGGCACCTTTTTTTTTTTTTTTAGAAAAAAAGCACTGGTCTTTCTGCACCCAAGCCCATTTGTTTCAGTGGGGTTTATGTCAATGCAGCCTGTTGAATCCATTGCTTTCCATCTTTCTTTGCACTCTGCGGTATAACTAAATAACCTTATTTTTGATATTTAGACAGTTAAACATCTGTATCATTTAAAAATAGTTTAGCTGCATCAAGCATTATAAATGTTCAACATATCTATTATTATTTTTAATAATGCATCTGTCTTCCACCATCTAAGGCAGGGCTTTTCAATCTTTTCACCCATTGTACCACTTTTAGGATATGGCAATATCCGAGTACCACCAGCCGCCTAGCAAGGTGTCAAAAACTTGATGACCCCCCCCCAAAAGGGGGAAAAGTGATGAAGTACAGGTAGTCCTTGACTTACAACATTTCACTTAGTGTCTGTTCGAAGTTACAATGGCGCTGAAAAAAGTGCCCCCCAAGCCACAGCCGAGCAAGACACCTGCCTGCCTGTCTGGTCACACTCTTCCTCCTGTCCGAGGTTTTCATTGTTGTGAGCATTTCTGTTAAGGGTTGGCAGGGTGGGGTGGGGTGGGGGGTGTTTGGTTTTTATTCCCCCCATCTGCTGGGTGGTTGCAGCAGGTTTTGGTCACTTCACATGACCCTGGGACACTGTGACTGTCATAAATATGAATCAGTTGCCAAAGATCTGAATGTAAATCAGAAGACCCTGGAGATGCTGCAACATTCCAGCTGATCGGTGCTTCTTCTGGGCTCAGAAACGCCAGGATCAGTGCCGAGCTCTAGCTGGAGCTGGCGCTGATCCTGGTGCTTCCACTGAGCCCTGACAGCCCCGAAGAAGTGCTGATCCTAGCACTTCCACTGAGTCCTGACAGCCCTGCAGCTCCAGCCATCTCTTACTCAGGCTTGTGCGGTGCTGCCACCGGTTCAGCTCATTCCCCTCCCCCGCTACCACTTTTCTAGGATGTTTGCGTACCACCTGCCAGGTGCCAATGTACCACAGGTGGTACCCGTACCACTGATTGAAAAGCCTTGATCTAAGGAAATAAAGCTGTTTTTTTAAAAAAATTGGACATGGAAAAGGTTAGGCTGAGACTTGGCAAGTGGCCCAAGGTCGTCCAGGGAGCCTCATGGTTCAGCAGACATTCAAAATCTGGTCGAAATCCAACATGGGAGGAAGGAGATTAGGTATCATTATACTGACTTTCTCTAGGGCTCACGTTAGTTTGAGTTTCTATGATTGTCATGGAAAGATCTGTTACATTAAATTAAATACTTGAAACAAAATTTCTGCTCTATTTTTTTACCAGGAATAAATCACACACACACCACCTCCTATCTTGGCATAATCTTTGGTAGCTATAGGTTACCAACAAAGCAATTAAATCTATGTAAATAATAAGAAAAAGAGAATATACCATATAGCAATGCTAATTGTCAACAGATTGTCATTTGAAATATGATATGATATGATGTGATACTGAATCAAACCAGCATTTTATTGTTACATGCACAATAAAGACTTCCCTCACCCCCTACACTGCATGGAAATTATCAGAAATTTATTTATTGGCTGGCTGAGCTAAGTTAAGAAAAAGGTTGAAAACAGGTTATTCATTGTATGAGTATCATCACATGCATGTGAAAAGGAAGATATACACTGCACAATATTTTTGAAAAGCTATATAAAGGAAAAGGCTGTACTGCCTGCCAAACAACTACTATCCTTGATCTTAAATGTATTATGGCAAAATATATCTTTTTCACCTTAAGCTTTTGTTTAAATTTTGCCAGAGCTTTTTCTCAGCTATCTCCTTTATAGTTAAAAGCATTATAATATCTAATTATTTTAATTTCTTACTATTTTCTCTTCTAGTAAATTATAGTAAACGGAATTGGTTCCAGAATCAACACCATTAAGTCCAATAAAAATCCACAAAATTGTAGGCAATTTCTAGATCTATGCATTGTAACTATTGAAAAAAAATAACAAAGCAGACATGAGGAAAAGATTATACAGTCTTTTATTACTTCTATATGAATTCAGCATCTCCTTCACTTTTAAAACATTTTGCCTGATGAAGAAATCTAGAGACCTTGAAAGTTTGCCCATTATTTTGTGCATTTTCACTTATCCTAATTACGGCAAGCCCAGGATTGTTTCCTCCTTAAGGAGCTCAGAGGTCACTTCACCTGCAAAAGGATTGTTCACTTCACACAGAATTCTATTTGATTACTTTAGTAGTATATCCTCTTCCGAACCATCTTTGTCAACTGAAGAGAAAAGCTTTTTCACCTTCTTCAAGTAGACATTGTAGATTTAAACAGTGTTTCTCAACCTTGACAATTTTAAGGCATGTGGACTTCAACTCCCAGAATTCCACAGCCAGCATTGGAGAGGATTTATTCCCAAATAAATGAACATAAGACTGAACACAGGATTTAAGGCAGGGCTTTTCAACCTTTTCACCCATTGTACCACTTTTAGGATATGGCAACATCCGAGTACCACCAGTCGCCTAGCAAGGTGTCAAAAACTTGATGACCAAAAAAAAAGGAAAAAAGTGATAAAGTACAGGTAGTCCTCGACTTACAACAGTTCACTTAGTGACTGTTCGAAGTTACAATGGCACTGAAAAAAGTGCCCCCCAAGCCACAGCTGAGCAAGACACCTGCCTGCCCACCTGGTGGCGCTCTTCCTCCTGTCCGAGGTTTTCATTGTGAGCATTTCTGTTGAGGATTGGCAGCGGGGATGGGGTGGGGAGGTGTTTGGTCTTTATTCCCCCCGTCTGCTGGGTGGTTGCAGCAGGTTTTGGTCACTTCACATGATCCTGGGACACTGTGACCGTCATAAATATGAATCAGTTGCCAAGCATCTGAATGTAAATAACAAGATCCTGGAGATGCTGCAACATTTCAGCTGATCGGCGCTTCTTCTGGGCTCAGCAGAAGCACCAGGATCAGCGCCGAGCTCCAGCTGGAGCCTGGCGCTGATCCTGGCACTTCCACTGAGCCCTGACAGTCCCGAAGACGCACCGATCAGCTGGAAAGCGGCGTTGATCCTGGTACTTCCACTGAGCCCTGACAGCCCTGAAGAAGGGCCGATCAGCTGGAAAGCGGCGCTGATCCTGGCGCTTCCGCTGAGCCCTGCAGTTCTAGCCGTCTGTCACTCAGGCTTGTGCGGTGCTGCCACCGGTTCAGCTCATTCCCCTCCCCCGCTGCCACTTTTCTAGGATGGTCGCGTATCACCTGCCAGGTGCTAATGTACCACAGCGGTACCCGTACCACTGGTTGAAAAGCCCTGATTTAAGGCACTATGCTATTTTTGAAAATGAGCATAGTTACCCATAACTGATTTTCATATGAATAAGATCCCAAACTTCTTAACAGAGTTGTGATGGCAACCTTCTCCATTTTGATGACCTCCAGAAGTGGAGCACCAAGTTGTAAGAAGAATGCTTTATTTACATACTGAGATCAAGCTGCATATTCACTACTATTAATATTTTCAGACTATTTATCAAAACAGAATTGCTTATTTGTGGAATCTGTTTCCAAAGATGACATCAGCCAATTATACCTAAGCTTACACAGCATTAATTAGTCAACTTTGAAATGATCTGAACTAATTCCAATCAACAGGTCATGTTTAAACATTGTATAAACATTGTTTAAATCAACACAACAGGTATTTTATTATTACATTTCAAATACCTTTCAGATATAGAAGTTGACAATATTAGTTTCAAATTTCTCACTCAGGATGGGAAAAATGAACACAAAGAAATTTACTATAAGAGATATGAACTGGCCTTAACTCAGAGGGTAATCCAGCCAAGTAGCTGCAATATTAATGACCATGCAGATTTTTCTATCCCTCCTTTAACTGTGCCAGATAATCTTGGAATATAAGTTTCTTTTGCATGAAACGGAATGAGAAAAAAAGTTCTGTTGGGTTCATTAATTCATCTCTGGATTATTAGTTGATGCTTCTTTACATTCCATGTTCATAATGAGATTAGGGGGAATTCAAGTGCAAGTAGAACCATTTTCAATAAATTCACTTTTTACTATCTGATTTTTAATGTTGACTGAATTAGGAGTTTATAACATTATAAACTGCCACCAGTTTCTGAGTGGCAGATTCCTTGGCACTTCATGGTTAAACATTTCATAAAGGGACTATGCCTTATGGAAAAAATGTCTGCCTGAAATTATATAAATTCACTGATTCAGCCAGTATTCTGTTGATGAAAGATTGTTTGAGCAGCAGAATGGGGATATTTTTTTTCCTGCACCAATCCATCTATGTTCAGATGTCAGCAAATTGTCTGAAATGGGTGGTGATCATGCTGCTGTTGCTGCAAACTCTATTGCGCCAAAAAATGCCAGAATTCTCTATTCAGTGGTACCTTGTTACTCAACCGCTTTGGAACTCGTCAAATTTGGTACTCAACGCATTTTGATGCAAAAAAATTGTCCTGGTACTCATTGTTTGTTTGGTACTCAACGCAAAACTAGAATCTGTTGGTGTCAGCTGCCTTGTGATTCATTACATTATTCCTTATGGAAATTGTTTTTCATTACTCATGGTTTTTAGTACTTTTTGGGTCTCCTGGAACCAATTAACGATGAATACCAAGGTACCACTCTACTACTCCTAAGATTGTATGTCTAGATCTTAAAAGACTTTCTGAAATAACATGGTGGCTAAATTCTAAGATAAAAACCCAAAACTTCTGAGTCTCACTTCCAGATACAAAATTCAATTTTATTATCCATCATTTATAAGATTTATGGTAAAAATACTAACTAGCTGCATTGTATTTATTATACTAAGACTTTCAGTGTACTCTGAAAATGTGAAAACATTGTCCAAATCTGTCCCTCCACATTTTGTGGAATTACAAAAATATAGTATTTAGAATTCAGAAACCTCAACAATTTTACATCCATCCATCCATCCATCCACCCACCCACCTACCCACCTACCTACCTACCTTATCTATCTGGTAGACCTTTCCATATATGACAGAAAACATTCCTCAATGTTTTGCTAGAATGTTCTTCTATATAGAAAGGGCCAACATCAGACCTATTCTTTATGTGAAAGAAAGCTGAGGCAATGAATTGTATTATTGCATGCTGTAATTAATGCATGTATTCATTGTACACAAGGGGAAAAACATATGTAAGATGATGCCATCATGCAAACGCTGTAATTTATGTACTTGCATCAGGGACATACTATACACATGACATTGTGTGCGTATTGTTATTTTGTATTATTGTTTCTTTCAGTGTGTTATTAACCCCTAATTAATCATGGGTAAATTTTAAAAATAAAGACAATTATAGGTTAGATCACTTGTGCCCTTCTTCTTACAAATTTTCTAAGAGAATGAATATGCTTCGAATCACCAATCACTACTTTTACAGCAGAAAATTACTGCATCAGAAATTTGACAAAAACTCAAAAAACATTTTTGTCTTCTCTATTGCAGAGATTTGAAAAATAGGACAAAGTATCTGATCAAAAAGTATCAAAAGAAAATTTATTGTACTGTAAATTTTTATAAACTTATTCAGATGAAAAACTGGCATTTTAAAAAAATGTATAAAACAAAATAAACAAAGAATAAAAACCCAGATATTAAGGAATTCTGAATTTAATCAAAATTCTGAATTAAAACTATAAATTATAAATTAATATGCATTTTTCTATTAGTTGTATGAGCTTCAACATTAATAAAAATAAGCAAATAAGTTTTAGTGATTAGAGTTGTTTTTTAATTTTATTTATTTATTAAATTTGTTTGCTGCCCATCTTGATGCAGAGCAAAGTAAAATAAAGCCTTGAGAATTTTCTAATATGCTTTATTTGTACAGCACGATGGCTCAGCGATTAAGAAGCATGGCTTGTCAGTGACAGCTCGAGTTCGAGACCAGAGCGTTGCACAATGCGGTTGGCACCTATCTTCACCTGGCTCCTGCCCATCCAGCAGTTTGAAATATGCAAATGTGAGTAGGTAAATAGGTATCACTTTGCGACATCATACTGGCTCCATGACCATAGAAACGTCTTCAGACAGCAATGGCTCATGGCCTTGAAATGGAGATGAGCACCGCCCCCAATGACTAGCAGAGTAAATTCCGCAAAGGCTCCTTTCCTTTTCCTTTTGTGTGGTGTATTTAATAAAAAAAGTGTGGCAACAATTTATCTGAGTATGGAGATTAATGTAGTCCAGTCTTTTTAGAGTAAAGCATAATGTCAACAAATTAAGGACATCCATTTTTATAGGTCTTTTATCCAAGATTTAAACAATTAGATTATATTTTTCTTGCATAAAAACAAATACAAAAACATAACGATGTTGCTTTATTTTTTAACAAAAATAATGCAATTAAACACTACTAAATAAGCATTGGTATACATCCAGAAATGAGCCGTGGTGGCACAGTGGTTAGACTGCAGTATTGCCAACTACTTCTGCAGTTCACGTCTCACCAGCTCAAGGTTGACTCAGCCTTCCATCCTTCCGAGGTCAGTAAAATGAGAACCCAGAATCAACAATTATTTTCAACTACTCTTAAAGCTGGTGTTCATGACATCTATATTTCAAGGAGTACAATCTTGTATATTCATTCATAATATATAAAACAAATTTTTTTCACTTCTTTTGACTGTTTTATATTTGTTTTATATATTTCAAATAGGTCCTATGTGATGGAAAAATAATCTTGATTTTCATTACTGCCTCATATGTGCCAATAAAAAAAACCCTGCCTATAATTGAAAGAAATAAAGCTTTTGGGAGAGACACAAATATTATTGGCTTTATCTCTCTCTTTTTTTGACAATCCTATTCAAGTTTGAATTTATGTTGATCTAAAATGTTATCCTGCAAATGTTCTTTTACAGATGTTTTCTTTATGTGCTGGAAAAGGGGCATCAGCACCATATATATGTATATGTAGAATACAATAGAGCTGGAAAGGGACCTTGGAGGTCTTCTAGTCCAGCCCCCTGCTCAAGCAGGAGAACTCAGACAGGTGAATGTCTAGTCTCTTCTTAAAAATCTCCAGTGATGGAGTGCTCACGATTTCTGGAGGTAAGCTGTTCCACTGGTTGATTGTCCTCACTGTCAGGAAGTTTCTCCTTAATTCCAGGTTGCTTCTCTCTTTGATCAGTTTCCAACCATTGTTTCTCGTCCTTCCATCTAGCACTTTGGTGAACAACCTGCCCCCCTCTGCCCCCTCAGATACTGGAACACTGCTATCATGTCTCCCCTATTTCTTCTTTTCTTTAGACTAGCCATTCTTTGTATGTTTTAGTCTCCAGACCTTTGATCATCTTAGTTGCTCTTCTGAATTTTTTCCAAATTCTCAACATCTTTTTTTGATATGGTGACCAAAATTGGCTGCAGTATTCCACGTGTGGTCTTACTAAGGTTTTATAAAGCGGTAATAATACTTCACGTGATCTTGATTCTATGCCTCTGTTTATACAATCCAGGATTGTATTAGCTTTTTGGGTTGCTGCTGCACACTGCTGGCTCATAGTCAAGTGATCATACACCAGGACTCCAAGGTTTCTCTCACAGTTACTGTTTTTAAGCCAGGTCTCGCCCAATCTGTATTTGTGCCTTTGGTTTTTCCTACCTAAATGTAAGTTTGCTTTTCTCCATATATCACTTGTTTAAAAATTAAAATGAATGCACATATGATGTAGTTACTGTATAAATTAGCAATATTACTATTAATAACAATAATAAATATAAAAACAGTAACCGTAGTAATAGAAAGACAGTGTTTGCTATCTTGAAATCCTTCCTGACTCGAGATAGTCCTTGACTTATGAACACAACTGAGCCCAAAATTTCTGTTGCTAGGTGAGAAAGGTGTTAAGTGAATTTTGTCCCATTTTATGACTTTTCTTGCCACAACTGTTAAGTGAATCACTGCAGTTGTTAATAATACAGTTATTAAGTGAATGTGGCTTCCCCATTGACTTTGCTGGTCAGAAGGTTGCAAACAATGATCACATGATCCTGGGACACAAATGCCAGTTGTCAAGCACTCGAATTCAGATCATGTGGATGCTGCAACAGTGGTAAGTGTGAAAAATAGTCATAAGTCGCTTTTTTCAGTAATGTTGTAACTTCGAACAATCACTAAATGAACTATTGTAAGTAGAGAACTACCTGTACTAAGTTCATTGTATATGGACAGAAGTCAACTAACTTTACAAACGCTGAATCATAGTTGTTGGGAGTTTCACAGTTGTGTAACTGTCTGCAAAATACTGTTTTAAAAATACTATGAATAAATTGCATAAAAAGTTTGATCTTTCTACCCTACATTTCCAGTATTTTTAATATCCTTTTTCATATTTATAGATCTTTAACCCTTGCTCTTGCATGCAGCTGCTGTATTAGATTTTTATTTTCCTATAGTGACAATCATAATATCTTTCAAGAAATAATCATAAATATGGGCAATTTATTAAAGAATGAATGCTGCAGTTGTCCTCTTTGACCATGAACTCCAAACGTAACAGTATAATCATGTAAATAATTCAATAAGTAAATATTTTTTGAAAAATCACACAATCAAAAATACTTGAATGTGACATTAGCCAGATCTTCCTTGTGAGACTATTAGAATCTGGGATGCTACTGACCAATAACCCTGGAAATAGCAAATCCAACTACTGAAGTTCATGATTATAGTTCAATTGGAAAAAGATGAAAAGAAATGAGAAAGGAAACACTTCCTGGAAAACAGAAAACATCTGCACTTACAGCTGTTGAGTTTTTTAAAGTATTTAAATACATAATCAAATGAAATCCAGAAGCTTGGCACAGACTAATTATTCAAAAAAAACAAAAAACCTAAAGAAAACCGAACTCCCAACAATTTATAGTGCATGTTTAATACTATATGATTTTTTTAAAGCAGAACATTTCTCTTTCCAAAGTACCCACAAAGGAAGTACCCAAAATCATTAGTACAGTATGTTATACAGGAGCATTTAAATACAATACACTAGTCTAACTTTGAGTACCGTATATACTCGAGTATAAGACGAGTTTTTCAGCCCATTTTTGGGGCTGAAAAATGCCCCCCTCGGCTTATACTCGAGTCAGCGTCTTGAAGCAGCTGCTGCTGCCGCCGCCGCC
>NW_015386606.1:158142-160929 GCF_001527695.2 Protobothrops mucrosquamatus | reverse complement strand
CCAATTCGCCCAGGCGGAAAAATGTGTGTGGTGAAAAATGCCCCCTCGGCTTATACGCGATTCACCATTTTTCCCCAGTTCTTTGTGGAAAAATAGGTCCCTCGGCTTATATTCGGGTCGACTTATACTCGAGTATATATGGCACTTCCTTTGTAGGTAGGGTAGGTGGATAGAGAGATAGAATAGATGGATCTTCATATAAATCTTGACTATTGGCTACTATGTGGTCAAATCCATGCATTTTTTTCTGCAACATTTTCAGAAATGGTCTGCTATTTCCTTCTTCATAGGACTGAGAGGGAATGACAGGCTGAGTTACCTAGTTGGCTGTATGCAGAGATTTGCAAAGCTTTGCATTAGAGCAACCTTGGCTCTTTTATAACTTGTGGACTTCAACTCCCAGAATTCCTGAGTTAGCATGACTGGTTCAGGAATTCTGGGTATTGAAGTCCGCAAGACATAACAAGGTTGCCTACCCCTGCACTAGCAGAACACTTGGTGATTTAGGTCACAGACACCCTGAAAAGAAGCTACATCCTGAAAACTAACATCATTACTTTACATTGCATCTACTTTTTACAATATAAGAGGATGGCAAACAAGCAGATATCTTAGCTAATTGCTTAGCTAGGTTAAATTCTTGCACGGGGGTAGTTGAACAAAGATATAAAGACCAAGTATATAAGCAGCAGCATGTCCATTTTTTATGCTTGTTGCCTTTCTTGGTTTTCCATAGGACATAGAACAGATGCTGTTCCCTCCACCTCTTTTTGCACAGTGGAATCAATCATGGCTAGGCATTCGGCAAAATCCTCTATGCCCGGCTGGTGGCTGCTTACCCTGATTACTGCCTCTCCAACACAGCTGACAATTGGAAGGTGATGGTTATTTTTTTGGCATAAAGCTCTGTGCTGACTCATGCTTTGGACAATTCTGTATAAAGGGTATTAGTGGGGAAAGATTAGGGACTGCTTCCTGAGTCAGGTATATATAGCAACCCATTCTCTTCGATCAACGTCTTCAATATTATAGTCTAATAAGCAGCTTTGTGCCATATCTCCCTTTATAACCAATGCATTTTAGAAAGAAAAAGAATAAGTAGTCATGTGACTACAGAAATTATTATTAGAATTAGAATTAAATTTCTGTTCAACAATCATTTGGAATCCTGAATCAGTTCTTCTTAAGTTATGGGTAACCAAATTAAACTATATTACTTGGAAGCCAAACAAGACTTTTTATTACTTTATAACTAAATGCACAAGAATTAATAAAACTTCCCTGCCAAAAACAAGCACTTAATATTCATGACTTCAAAATGTGTGGTTTCTTCTATATATGCTTTTATATTTGTATTCCGAACATTACCCACAAACACATGTGCTTTCTCAATGAAAAACAAATTCTATGTCACTAGGTAAGGTGCTGGAAATGTTATCAAAATCTCAATTTCCTATAATTACATGCTGAATATTTTATATAGGGTGCTACCTAATATTATGTAAAGCCTGGGAGGCATATAGCACTATCTGCACAAGAGTAGTTTATCTACCCAAGTGAGCTGTTTGCAAATATCATAGCATAATTACATAGAATACACAGTGCACTTAAAGAGCAGACAAATAAACAGAAGGATATGGGCAGCATTGGGGAACTTTATTGAAATGCATGTGGACTCTGAGCTATTATTAAGCAGTATCTAATTTTAGTACTATTAATTTCAACTTCTAGATTGAACTGAATTAACTAATGACTAAAACCAGAATACCTAGTTATATAACAAATATGCCAGAATGGAATAGTTTCCATAGAAGGATCAATTATAACTTCCAGTACCAGAGTTCAGAGTTTTCTACGACCTTTTCGCTTATTTCAAAGTTAATTTTTTAAAAGAAATACACTTGCGTCCAGTGGTATATTTAACAGAGCATGTCCCCTGTTTCTTCTGGAGCAATTCTTAGAATTCCAGTGAGAGATCTATGTTGTTTTAGGATAATATGTTCAGTTCTACAGTCCCCTCCTAAAAAGCCCTTCAATTGAGCATATGCAATCCTTATTATGTGGTTTTTGTCACACTATTATCAAATTCTGAAAATATGGGTTTTCCTGCAGATCTCCTTAAACTATTGTGTGTATATAATGCTGTTTTGGATACATAAACATCTTCACACAAAGAAGTCATTAATGTATATGATAGTTGGTGCAGTACTATATGAACCTATATTCTAGAATGTAAGCTTTTCTATACCAGGTTGTGAATGTTTTGAAATTGTCATGAAATAAGAATAAAGTCTGTCATGCTGATGAAATATAATAATCTTAGTATACAACTAAGCATCCAGAATGATAGTCCCTGGAAAAAATGCCAATTGAGATTCTCCCCCCCCCCTTATTTTCTTTGAACTGTACTAACAATGTTATAAAACCACCAAAGTTAAATATATAGCAACAGAGCATTTGAGTATATGCTACAACCCTCCCCAATCATCTATTTTTCCAGATACATGATGCAGGTCATGACACAAATTATGTATGATCATGTAATTTTTTTATTTAAAACCTTTTATAAAAAATCAAGCGTAGAGAGTCTGTGGCACCCAGGGAATTGTTAGGAGTACACGGGTGTCTGTAGGAAGAACCTTAACTAATTCTGTTGTACTTGCAAAGATTTTGTAGACAGAATTTCATACAAATTAAGAGATTCTCAGCCAATAAAATAATGGCTTGGAAAATTTAAATTATGTGAGCATTACTGTATCGATTAGGCTTAAGAGCCAATGAAACTGC
>NW_015386606.1:111234-156928 GCF_001527695.2 Protobothrops mucrosquamatus | reverse complement strand
ATAAAAAAATGTGTGGTTTCAAATAACCACCTCAGATTTAAAATCCTAGACTTTCGAGCTTTAAACTGACCCTTTATAAAATGCAATGGAAAGTGATCAATTCTGCATAGTGAATTTGTTGCTTAAACTGCCTTATAATATTATATAATTGTATATATAATTGTGTTGTAAGTTTATAGAGATTGTAATGTATTGTCTTATTTTTTCTTATTTCCAGAAATCAACTGGGTAGGTCATAAATGGTGATCATGTGACCCCAAAATGTTAAAACCATCATAAACACATGCTGGTTGCCAAATACCTGAATTCTGATTGTGGATGGGAATGCTGTGATGGTCATAAGTATGAGGATTTGTCATAAGTCACTTTTTCAATTCTGTGGAAACTTTGAACAGCTGCTAACCAAATGGTTATAAGTCAAAGACTCCCTGTATAGTCCTTCCTTTCCAAGGGATGACCTGAATCTAAGGCAATTCTATAAGAGGTTAGAAAAAGCTGCTCTAAAACCTGACAATGGTTCATCCAATTTACAATTTTGAGAGCTTCTTATATATAACTCCAAGCTAACTAGCTAACTCTAGCCCAAATAGGGGCTATAGGGTCGTAAAAAGGGTTTGTGTGCTGTGTGTATCTATTTGTGTATATACATATATGTATTCATATTAGTTTTTTGTGTGAGTGCTTGGAAAGTTTATGACCTTTTATGACTAAAGATCCCCAATACTAACCACAATAAATCCATATAAATAAAATTAAATAAAATAAAATAGAGCTCCCTACAGGTTATTCCTATACAAAGATAGCACACTGAAATAATTTGCCAATTTTTCTTGTCATCCATTCCTGACATGCTTATAAAAATAATAAAAAGCCTTTCTACTCTTTTGTCCAGCAGAACAAAAGCAACATTTTCTGCTGATTGATAGCAATAAATATACCCTAGATGCTATAGCTGAAATACTTTAAAAAGCATTTATGACCATCTCATTCAACACATCTCTATTTCATAAATTAAAAGAGAGGTGTCCAGCTCACAAGCATCTTCAATATCAGCACTCAAGCTCAATCAAGTTAGTCATATTACCATACCTATAGCATAGAGATAACAGATCGATGATTTTCAGCTTCCAATACTTAAATATAGATTTAATAGACATTTATAGAAGAAGAAAAACAGTATTTCAATATCTGGTGTTTTATAAAGTTATGAACCTCTCAGGATGCCTATGCGTGAAATTGCCTTCAGAGTCCCAATTACTCACAAAACTGACAGAGCACATATATCCTTTGGGACAAGAACTATCAATGACCCATCTATGGATTCCTCAAGCAATGCCTTCAGGGCAGCATAACCAGACTGTCCCAATCTGACTTGGCCCTGGCATTTTTTTTCTTTTTCATTTCTTTAATTGCCCTTGCTATTTTGCTCATTTGCAGAGCAGCCTGCAGCACATCAATCTAAGCCAAAGGAATTACTTTTCTCCAATAAGCTGACAGAGAATTATCCTCAGAGTCTTTCTCCTACTCATGTTTTTGTTTGTTCATATAATAATAAATGGAAATGTTTCTTTTAAAATGTTGCTAGCAAATCTCTCAAGTCCACTAAATAAAACATTGTTTTATGGGAAGGATCTGTTAAGTATTGCCATGTTGGTTCAATGCATAATTCCATAAGTTATTTTAGACACATATTGTTCTGATCAATGGATTTAATTTCTTCCTTTAACCTAACATCTTTCCCTTGTGTGGCACTGACACATCTACCAAGTTTAGATTTTCATCTAAAAGATATATCTCACTCCTTCAGTGACTTTATAACATGTTGCTAGGTAACAGTGCACACAAGTCAAGTTTGAGGACCTTTTTGTTAAAGACACTAAAAAAATGCTTTGGTCCTCTTTGCATGAGAGATCTCATCTGGGTCCTTCGTATTTCTGTTTGCTAAACACTACAGAACTGCTTATCAATTTCTGAATTAAAAAACAGGCAACAAAAGAGAAGATATATTCAGTTTTCAGTTTCTATTATTTCTCTCTCCATGCAAAATTTGTTTTTATATCTATTTCAAGCCGTATTATTCATTTATTACATATAAAGCACAACCTAATATCATATCATTTAATTTAGGGCATGAACTTAAAACAATATAATTTAAAATATGGGGTAAATGTAACAAAGAAGTTACAAACTGATTATTGGTATAAGCGTGGCTTTAAAAAAGATCAACATCTTAAGAGAAATCATTTCCCTTTCTTCCAAATCAGTGTGCTTTAACAGAGGAAAATATCAACATGTTTCTAACTCTCTCTAATATATCTCTAAGTAGATTTCACTATGGAATTTACTCTTTTGCAGGCATTTTATAAGACTGTACCTTGAAAAAGCTAGAATAAAACATTTCATTAATTCCATCATTTTCATGTTTCTCAGAACTGCATTCATTCAGTTTCTTTTATTCGTGGTTTTTCTTTCCACCCTTCCATCCTATGTTTATTCCACCCTGGAGTAAAAGGATTAAGAGCATATTGAAAGACTCAACCAAATTCCTATGTGATCTCCACTACCTTGTGTACTTGGCAGTTACTGGGGAAAGGGCCTTCCCAGAATGCCGAGGAATGCTTTCACTACAAAGGTTAGCAAAGCACCTACCCAGATGTCATTTTTCAAATGTCAGGCAAATAATTTTGTACGTTTTTACATCCTGTAAATCAATTTAAGCTGTTTCATTTTGCTAGTTGTTTCTATTACATATTTTCAGTTTTCATGGCATTTTTGAAGTGCTTTAAACCACCCAAAGCATTTTAAATGATCAGACTATAAATACAGAACAGAACAACCTTAACATTGGCCTCTTTGGCCAAGCAAAATGGGAGAAAGCTGTTCACAGTGAAGGAGCTGAAGAATGCAGTTACCCATGTTTAGCAGTAGAAGTAGAAGAGCTTAGATACTGTGGATCAAACATTTCCTTAAGTCTACTCCGGAATCTCCATTTATGTTATTACTGCTGAAAGCATTACAATTTGTCTTTCCTTGGATGTAAGAAGAATCATGAAAATGCTTCTTATAACCATCACTTTATTCTGCAATTGGGGGAAAAAGGGGAAGATATCCCATACTGTAGCTCCCTGAGAAACTTTTCTCATCCTCAGGACATAAAACTTCATTTTAAAGTGAATTAATAGATATAAAATATCAGTGAGGAATTACCAAAGAAAGGGTTGTATACATTCTGATCCTCCAATTCATTTAGCATTCACATTTACTGAGATGCAGCGTACATAGGTGATCCATTAATGTCCATTGAAAAGGGCGTTGTCAGTCTTCAAAAGTATGAAGAGCTACACAACAAACTTCACAAATATCTTTTCTCTATAGCAGCTTCTGAAAATTTTTTGGCCTTAAATCACAATAAAGTAGCTGCCAGTTTTTTTTTTCTTTCTTTAGTAAATGTTGAGTGAGGAAATAGTAAGAAGAATCCTGACCGTGGAGGCATAGAGAAGATTATAGCCTTTTTTTTAAAGTAACATAAATGTTACGTAAAAGTTTTGAATGTGTCAAGAAACAATGTATGTATGTACCTTACTAAGTAAGAGCGTTGTAATGACAGATATTCAGTATGCCATCGGTGATACCCTGACACATGTGTCAGTAATCTCTCTGGCTGTAGCTTCAGGATTCACCTAAGATTATTAGTGTAAGTGCTGCTGTGTTGTTACAACAATCGAAAATAAAACTATTTGTTTTAAAAAATGCTCAGATTCAAAAGCTAGAATCTATCCACCGATTTATTTCCAAAGCAGTATTACAGAGCAACCTGAGTCTAAGTAGTCAGCATGACTAGACGTTGCCTGAACCCAGTTGAAATTGTACTACTGTACATCATAGCCTCAATAATTTCTGCAACTAGATTCATTGGGAGATTAGGAAATTGGACCAAGTCTATACTCCCACTGTAATATGTCCTTTTACATGTAAAAAAATGGGAGTAGATAAAAGTCAATTAAAGCTTACTCAACCAGTTTCAGAAGTGAATTAGTTCAACTTTCAATGCAGAGGAGGCTGCGCAACAACGTTGCTGAGTTTCCTTTGGAGCTGCAGGGTGAAGTAGTTTCCTATTGGTAGGAACTTTTGTTTTATCCTGTTTCTGGGTTGTCTCCCTTTTCAAAAGCCAAGGTATCATGGTGCCTTGGCTTCTTTCTATCCTCGCTACAAGATTTCTTTTAAAAAAAAATTGAAAAAAATTGGAAACAGAAACAGCTGAGATTCATTCTCAAAAAACAGAACAGCAGGGGCACAAAAACACTCTTATCATTTCAGGGGAAGTACAATGAACACACTGAGGTTCATTTCTGAATCACCAAATATTTGAAGTGTTTAATAAAGCAATCTGCATACATTCCTATATCAAACTCTTTATTTGTTCTTCTTGGAGTAATACTGAGATTTAAATTTAGCTACTCTGTGAATTTTGTACTTTTTCAAATATTAATGATAAAATTCTTGGCAATATAAGCTTAGGTGCTTTTAGATGCAACCCACAGTGTAGAGAACCTTTTGGGCGCAAAGTGTTCACCACAGTGCACAGCTACCAAAATAGTTATGTTAGTTGATAGGATCAGTTGTAGACATCCATTCACCAAATAATGAACTATACTCCTAAGAAACTCTCTCCTAGTGCTGTGGGTCACTGGTGGCATCCAGAGGCAATCCTGAAAATAATTATGTATGTATAATGCATTATTTTGAGAGAAAATAGCATTTAAGACATGGGTGTCCAACATTTTGGCTTACTTGGGTCACACTGAATGAAGAGTAACCTTTTTGGGCCGCATATAAAATACATAATATAGTTTTATACTATAAAATCACATAATAATGTTAAACGTTTGTGGGGCTGCATTACTAGTTGTCTAAACTGCATGAGCCCCCCCAGACTATGGATTGGACACAGCTGATTTAAGATGCCGGGAAATATATTTTAATAACCTGAAGAGACTATTATTTTCATGATATAAAAAAGCATAAGAAAATGGCCCGACCTAGAGAGAAAAAACTTTTGTTTATCTTTACCTGAAAGTTTCATGAGAAAATCTGAAGCCATCTTGACCGATATATCTTGACTGAAAAGTGCTGATGCTGTATTGGTCACAAAGTCAATTGAGTCTTTTAGCTTTGTACTGTTGGCAATTCTGTCAACAACATTGAGGGCTAAAGAGGGGCTAGGGGCACTGCTGTCATCTTTGGGTTCTTCTTTGACTAGCAGAGGTGGAATGATAGTTCCCACCTGCCCAAGTGCATCAGGAGATCTAGAGGCAGCAGTAGTCCCTACATGGTCTGTTCCTCCATCCACCTCCTGACCCATTCTGGAGTTGTCACTCAGTAGTGGTGAGACCTTGACATCCATTTCTGGAATCTCTTCCTTCACTTTGGCTTCTGTTCTCAGAAAGTGTTGGTGGCAACGCATGTGGAGTTTCAGACTGAAATGGCGAGAGGAAGTAAATGGACACAGCTGGCACTGAAATGTCTCTCCCCGGTCCTGGTGTTGGTGAACCTAATTCAGTAATAACAACAACAGTGATAACAGCACATCTCTCAGATAAATACAAATCCCTTGTTAAGATCATAGCGATCTGCAAATGAATTATAAGGACTGTGCGTAGGTAAAAAAAAGTGTCAGTAGAAGTTATGTATATTCAGTAAACTGATATTCTAATATACTCTATTACTGTACAATTCTCATAAAATTCAATTGACAGTGATAAGAAGATTATGGGAGTTATCATCTAAGGTACATATATAGAGCATCAGGCTAGTTACCACTTACTGATTTATCATCTCCCTTCCTGCCCTGATTTTTTTTTTTTACTTATGTTCTGTACATTTCATTTGAGGATCTCAATGTTTTAACAGAGAAGGTCAGCATATAGAGCTCAAAGTGGTTGTCCTTCTATATACAAGTTATTAAACACCAGACTACAAAACTCATTGTTTCCCAAGTTATGTCCAAAACCAAGTATTTCCTAGGATGTGTATATATACAGTACCTGTGTGAGTATACACACACACATTTAAAGACAAATTATTTGATGATGTCTCAAAGATAGTAGTAGTTAGATCAGTACTTTTATGATTATAACATCATAGAGTTGGAAAGGCAATTTAGATACCAAATCTACTTCATTGCTCTACATAAAAATCCACATTCAAACAGTCTTGAGAAACACCTATTACCCTCTGTTTGAACAAATGCAACAGAGTGAAGCCCAATAATATCTCTCAATTCTTCTGCTAGACAAAATGAATTTATAACAATCATATTAATTATGAAAAATATACTGCTTTTCATTAAGAGTTGCTTTAAAATCCTCAACAGCAATTTTAGAGACTAAATTTTTTAAATGCCACAATTTACCAGTCTTACCTTCATATGTGACTTCAAATTGTCTTTCCGTGCACAACGAAATGGACACAAAGGACACTGATGACTTTTTAAGCCTGTGTGGATCACCATGTGCCGTTTCCAGTAGCTCTTCCTTTTTATAACCAAGCCACAGATTGGACATTGGAAAGGTTTTCCACTTTCTTCTTCTGAGGCTTGGAAAAAAAGAAAAAAGGAGGGAATTTATCATGAATTTATTTCCATTTTACAGTTTTTCAATTTTATGACAAACTGAGTATTTTTTTTCAAAATGTTCAGGTACCTTTGGATACAGAACTTTGAAGCCACCTATTACACCTATTATAATATTTTAAATCTTATTAAATGCAGTGGAATTTTAATCCCCATTTTTCTGACATGGAAATTAAATGGTCCAAAAAAACAAACAAACCCGATACTAAACGATACAGGACAAGGCCCAATCATACTTTGAACAACCAGCAGAGGATGCTACTGTTCTTTACCTAGTCTTATAATTCACAGCTAATTTGTCAGCTCTTGATGTATGTAACATTATAAAAGTGTCTTTTTTCACTTTAGTATTTGCAATCCACCAAGAAACAATAAAATAACATTATCAGGTATCCCCAAATCTGACTTAAGAACTGAGTTAAGAGAGTGATATATTCTAGTATTGAGAGATTCCAAAATCACTCTTGATGATTGGTTTCATCCTGAAAAATCTAAGACCTCAATTTCATTCCAGATAAAGAGACAGTATTTAGTTTTTGTTCAACTGTTTTATTAGTGCAGTAATGTTGAAAAAATTAACTTGAGCCAAAGGCAACACAACACAGCCCAAGAACCTCTTTGTGTGTAGATAAATATAAATAATTTATTTTAGAGTAATTTAAGCAAGCCAAATTTAATATCTCTAGCTAAAGGGGACTATATAAATTGCTGCTTCTTTTTCATAGACAAAGGTGCTAAAATAATCAAAGAGGATTTATATCAGAGAAAATTTTCATCCTCCTTCGTTATGTTGGTCTATTGAAAATCTAGAATAGAATCCTGAAAATTAGCCCTCAACTAGTAGAGTGGAGAATTCACTTCACCCACATTAAGAATTCATTTTACATTTTAATGTAATGAAGTCTCACCCAACACTAGTTTCTGCAACAATGCTTACAGTGTCAAGCTTAACCCGGAATGGTGTTCTTTATACTTCCTGGATAACTTAAAAGTAAAGTTCTTTGAAGATAGTCCAAGAAAACTAACATTGAAGTGTCTCTCTCTAGTTTATTACAAAGCAGAACTAGAAATTTTAACTTTTTTATCTCATATACAAAGGCAAACTTTTAGCCCAGGTCAAATTGGGATTTTCATCCATTTTGTGGCCAATACATCACGAATGGACTGAATTAATTAGTATGTAATATTAATCTAGATTGCAGTATAAGCAAGACAAGCCGTAACATCTAACTCCTTGTATTTAACTATAAACCCCAATATAATCTGTTTTTGACTTAGCATGTGTGAAACCACCTGTTGTGGAACAGTAATGAGAATGTTGATATGTAATATTGACCTCTAATATAATCATCATGAAAATATTAAATTCATATGAACATTCTTGCCCTAAGTTGTTATAAAATTTGGGGTTGAGTTTGCTGTAAGATTTTGCCAACTCTCAGGGGGATTTTATGCCATTGTGTAGTATTCAAATCAGTTTATTACAGCCATATGGCCAGAAACAGTAAAATATCCAATTGTATGCTTCTTACATACATATATAAAAATGCACTGAGCATGATCTAATGATGAATAAGAACACATATAACAAAATTAATTTAAAAAATTATTAAAAGGATCTAACAATATTTATCTTATTTATGTTTCCGACGAATCCCTAGTGCTGCTGTGCAGAATCTAGCCATCTGCGCCGTAATCACAGCCTATTCGTCCTTAAGCAACCACTGGAGATAAGTAGTGTCAGAAACCTATTGATTATTGGGAGGATATGGTTTTTTCGAATATCTCTATAGAAAGAGCATTGAAGGAGTACGTGTCCAACAGTCTCCACCTCTCCTGAGCCACGGGAGCAGTCTTTCAGTCAATGGTATTACTTGCCGTACAGGACGGATGGAAGCGCATGGCACCGTGCAAATGAAAACGCTTTCCGGTGGTTTGCTGACTCCAACTTGCTAAGATAACTGGCAGGAGTAGCAACATATCTAATAAAAGTCTGGAGCCAGAAACAGCGGAGCTATCCCTAAGTCCGTTTGCCTCTCGATGTCCTCTACCCTTTGTTGCAAGGTTTGTTTTGCTTGGTCATAGTCCAATTTGAGTATCAAGGCTGGAGAGAAGCCTAGTTTGGCAAGGTTGGACTCGACTGCCTTGATCCATGATGAGGAAAATTTGTCTTGGAGGATTAATGGAGCAAGGCCTTGCGGAAAGAAATTAAGCTTTAGCCAGATATTTAAAGACGCTATACAGATTCTTGCTTCAACTTTTATCAATCCTGTGTAATATTGTAGCATAGTAACTAGGGCCAGAAAAAGTTGCTGATTCATGCATCAATTAACCATTCCATTGGGCATATTCAAATTACATGAATCAAAAGGAAAAAGGAAAAAAAAACGTTCCAAACTCTTGTTTTAATAGACTGATTTGTATACAGGTAGTCCTCGACTTATGACCACAACTGAGCCCAAAATTTTTGTTCTTAAGTGAAATATTTGTTAAGTGAGTTTTGCTCCATTTTATTGACCTTTCTTGCCACAGTTGTTAACGGAATCACTGCAGTTGATAAGTTAGTAACACAGTTGTTAAGTGAATCTGACTTCCCCATTGACTGTGCTTGTGAGAAGATCGCAAAAGGTAATCACATGACACTGGGACACAGCAACGATTGTAAATATGAACCAGCTGCAGAGCATCTGAATTTTGATCACATGATCATGGGGATGCTGCAAAGGTCATAACTGTGAAAAATGGTCTTAAGTCATATTTTTCAGTGTTGTTGTATCTTTGAATGGCAACTAAATGTTGTAAGTCAAAGATTACCTGTATTATTATGATAATTTACTTCTAATTTTATTTTTACAAATAGAACCTATGTATTAAGTTTTGCCTTTATATATGAGGCTATTATATACCATTGTTGCAAATGATATCAAGACAAAGGATAGTCTGGAACTCTTTGAAAAAGTGTAATAAGTTTATGAGATAATCATTAGGTTAAGTCTTCTAAAGAGATGTGAGGATTCTGCCAACTGCATTGACATAATTAACCATCTGACAATACACTGCACATTTCTAGTTCTGTTTAAGTTTATAATGTTACTGTAGCAACAGAAAATATTTCTGTGACTGCTGAAAGGATATCTGATTATTTTCAAAACTTTCAAAATCCGAGGCATACTCTCAGAATATTAAAATCCAATGCCTAATGCATTCATTAGCTTTTGGTCTTACTTGAAAAACTGAAATGTTACTAGTTCTAATGTTCTGGAATTAAGTGATAAAAGCTGCATGTTCTCGTAATTTCCTGCATGTACTAACCTATAAAGAATGCTTTTATGATCTAGCAATAGCACTTAAACCTATATACTGCACCTCCCCACAGTGCTTTACAGCACTTTCTGGGTGGTTTACAACATTCAGCATATTGCTCCCAACAATCTGGGTCATTTTTTTAATTTTATTTAAATTTAAGTACTTTATTTTTTTAAATATTATCAGAGTAGTAAACAGTAAAATCTGGCTTAGCATCCCAATATATTACTTATCATGGACATCTGCTACAAAATAATTTTGTCGCTTAAAAGGATGTGATGACACAAATTCCTTCCTTAGGTACTTGCAGCTAATGTACATTTCTTTGTTGCACTCCTTCATGGACACCTATATGCACATTCATTCAATTTAAATATTGAAATATTATTTAATACATTCCATTTTTCCCCAGGAGGTCAAAGCAGCACATATGGAGTTCCCTTCTCCTTTTATCTCAACAACAAACCTATAAGGTAGACTGAGCTAAAACAGAATGATTGTTCCAAAGAGAAGAAGTTACCTCATGTTGAAAGGAAACCTTAAGCTGACCTCTAATTGCAGGGAACATCTATTGAAAGCATGGGTTTGTAGGTGGAGGTCACTCTCTATTTTCTGTTCATTAAAGATCATGGATATGTGTGCCTTTTTTCCAGCACTATGTTGTTTATGTATATTTGGAGGCTCAAAGGGATTCTCTGGGATTCACTACTAAGTAAATTAATTTAAAGAAGCAGGGTTAATACATTTAGGCATTTCATTTGTTTTTAAATGCCCACTTTGGAAAGTGAGTACAGATAATCTTTGATTTATGACCATATTTGAGTCCAAAATTTCTGTTGCTAAGCAAGACAGTTATTAAGTGAGTTTTGCTCCATTTTATGATTTTTTTTAACCATAGTTGTTAAGTGAATCACTGCAGCTGTTAAGTTAGTAACTCGGTTGTTAAGTGAATCTGGCGTCCCCATTGACTTTATCAGAAGGTCACAAAAGTGATCACAGGACCCTGGGACACTGTAACCATCATAAATATGAGCTGCCAAGTGTCTGAATTTTGATCATGTGACCACAGGGCTGCTGTAACAGTCGTAAGGGTGAAAAATGGGCATTAGTTACTTTTTTCAGTGCTGTTGTAACTTCAAGCAATCACAAAACGAATGCTTGTAAGTCAAGGACTACCTATGTCAGATGATAGAAAGCCAATCTATATAAATAAAAATGTAAATGTTCGTTTGTTCAAAATCTTAAATCTCCGAAAGTTCTTCACCGATTGCTTTGAAATTTTGACACAACGTTGCATTTGAATACGCACGTATTTTTATATACCTACTATTATATAGATGTCACACCTGTGACAGGTAAAAACATGCTTTTTTGAAAAACAGCACCATCTGTTGGACGTAAAAGCAACACACGCTACGATTTATATCTATATCTGCACAGACAATGGAACAACAAAAAATAATGTATACCCACAAGCATTATGAAATTAAACATATTACAAACGTGCGCTTTCTCTTTTCTTTCTTTTCCATTTAACCAGACTGAGCCACAGCAACGCGTGGCCGGGTACAGCTAGTTAATTACTAAAAAGCAGAAGTGGGAAATTCCTTCTCACACTATTTAGGTGGTAAATATATTCAAAGACTGAATTTCTTCATATGCAAATGTTATATATTCTAAACAACCGTATTGTGCTTGTTAATGGAAGATTTCCATTTAATTACTAGTGAAAATGGCCAAAAGCCATTCACTCAAAAACGTTGTGCCATCTATGTTACTGTTCAACTGTGTGCAAAAATCTGCAATCTTCAAACTTCTTCACTCATCAGAAACAGCAGGAAAAATGTATGTTTTACATATTCAAAACTGAGCCTGTTGTATTAAGTTATCTATAATTTTTTAAACCTGGACTTATTTAACTAATATTAAAGTAACAACTGCAGATAAAAATGATATTTTTCAAAACAGAGTCGCAACAGGATATGCAGAGCAGAAACCTTTCAAAATTAGAATTTGTTCTTTATTTTGATATTTGCAGAAGTGATATCCATGGAGATTCTCAATCATCCAAGTCATAGTTGTCCCAAAGGTGTTTTTTCCAAAAAGCAACTGACTTTGTTTTTTCTTTGAAAACATTTCACTTCTCATCCAAGAAGCTGAGAAACTGTAACTGTACAGCTAAGAAATTGCAACATCTTATAGCTATGAACCAGAAATGCAAGACAAATAGTATGAGAATCAACAAAAAGAAAACAGAAGTAATGGCAATAAGAAGAAAAAAGCATACCTTAAACATAGCAATAGAGGGGACAAGTATAAAACAAGTATCAAAGTTCAAATATCTAGGAATAACATTCATCAATGTTAGTAAAACGGAAGAAGAAATTAATATATGATGCAGTAAGACAAACCAAATATTGGGACAGGACACCTAGCTCCTCACCTACAATATCAGGCAGTTCAACATATGATCAGTACAAAGAAACATCTCATACAAAGCATATTCATCTCCACCCTATGTTACAAGTGCCAAACATGGACACTTACAATAAAACAAAAACAAAAATTAGTCGCCACAGAAATGAGATGTTTGAGGAAAGCTGCTGGAATGACCAGAAGAGATAAAATCAGAAATGAGATCATAAGAAAAAGAATTGGCATAGAACCAATCTTAAACCATATACAAAAACAGCAAAGTGGTTTATCCACCTGGAGAGGATGTCTTGGGATTCCATACTGTACGAGACATAGAAAAAAGTGAAGGTCAAAGAATACGAGGCAGACCCAGAAGATGGAGGGACATTAAAGACACACTACAACAGCATCAAATAACTATGGTTGAGGCCACCAGAAGAGCAAGAACTGGAACTTTGTTAGTCCCTGAAGACACCTGAAGCAATAAGAGAAGAAGGTGGTGGTGGTGGTGGTGGAGGAGGAGGAGGAGGAGAAAACTTCAATTTTGTAATGTTTAATTGTTGATTGAGAGTAGATTTTGATTATTAAAGAGAGGGATGACGGTCATTAGATTAAATGGAAAGGGGGATTATATACTTAAATTGTTAGGTATTTTTGTTGATTTTTACTCCACCTTTGCTGATAGAGAGCTGAAGATTTACAGATGAATTTATAGAAAATTGAATAAGGTATAGAATGTATTTCATTATATTTTAAGAGACAGTGATAAACTTATTGTTGAATATACTTGCTGGCAACGAAGGGAAAAGTTTCTTTTTCTTATTTCTTTTTTTTAGCAATCTTCTTTTAACGTTTTAATTTTCTTTTTTTCTTTTTTAAACTGCATTTTTGTATTAGGTTCTTGCGTTGATTCTATATGTTTAATATAATTCTTAGTAAAATTTATTGGAATAAAAAGAAGTTATATTTTCACTTTTAAAATGTGTATAAGTTAATTTATTATATGCCCTTTCTCTGAATGTGCTTTGACAATCCCTTTCAGCATCACGAAAGGTGAATAAAACCTGTGAAACTTACCTAGATGCCTATGCCTACTATAGTTAAATGCAACCCCCACAAACTTAGTGCTCTGTGTATATATGTATGTGTGAGCATGTGTATGTATGTATATGTGTATACACACATGCCACACAAACATACACACACATACACAGAAGTCATTGGGCAATATTAGACACAGCCTTCCAATAAATCTATACTAATTATTTGAAAGTAATACATGAGAGCATGTAAAAGCATACTTTTGAAACACAGATAGTCCTCGACTTAACAACAGTTCATTTAGTGACCAAACTAAATGAAAACAGTTCATTTAGTGACCAAACAGCATTGAAAAAAGTGACTTATGACCGTTTTTCCACATTTATGATCATTGCAGCACCCCCATGTTTATGTGATCACAATTCAGATGCTCGGCAACTGACTCATATTTATGACAGTTGCAGTATCCTGGGGGTCATGTGATCACCTTTTGCAACCTTCTGACAAGCAAAGTCAATGGATAAGCCCAATTCATTTAACAATCATGTTACTAACTTAACAGCTGCTATGATTTACTTAACTGTGGCAAGAAAGGTCATAAAATGGGGCAAAATTCATTTAACAATTATCTCAGCAACAGAAATGTTGGGCTCAATTATGGTCATAAATTGGGGACTATTTGTAGTTAAACCTTGTCTTATTTCAAGCCACTCCAAGGTGTTTCAGCATGTGAAAACAGCTGCACAAGCTCAGAAAAAGACATCACTTGCGTTCAACAATTCGAAGAACAATGCATTGTACTCACTATATGCGTTTAGAAACACTCATTTGAAAAGAATGCCACAACCTTGTATCTTGCCAATATGAAAAACATACTATATAACCTCATAATTCCCTATTTCATAACCTTCAGACATGCTTGATTTTACAATCTAGATCTGAAAGATTCTGTGAGCTTCACTCACGATCTCATAGTTCAGATTTGATTATTCTGAAACTTGAAATGATTTATGAAAGTGAGGAGAAAGCCATCTACTAATGGATATATACTATAATAGATAAGTAAAGTAGAGCCATCTGTCAGCTATAACCCAAGTACTTAGGATAGCTCCTTAGAGACTCCATGAACAGAGCCTCACTTTATGAAACACAAAAGGTATATTCTACCTGGACCTCCAGATGGCAATTTTCCTAAAAGCTCCATTTTTCCTCTAATTTTGTCATGTCTCACAAATGACTGCAGTTCAGTGATTCAAACAGTTCGCACCACTTCGGCAGAACTGGTAGCTAATTTTTTGTTGCCTGGGTCCAGAATGGACTTCCAGAAGTGGCATCCACACAGAGAACCGGTTGTTCACATATCTGAATCCCACCACTGCACACAGTGCAATCAGGGTCACAGTCATTTGCAATCAAACACACACTCACAGATAATAAATGGTCATTTAAAGAAAAATATATGGAGGGGGGGATTTCTGGGAGGGGAAAATGGCAAGCTGATGCATCTCCAAGAAATAGTGATGATGCCGAGGCAAAAATCAGTGACCTGGTAGCAAACCCAGACCAGCAGAGTTTTCTGGACAAAAAACAAAAGAATGCCTACATGTGCTCCACAAGGCTCCTCCTCACGAGGAAACCAACAGGAGAATCTGTGAGTGAATTGTAAGTAAAGTGCCAGGAGCCAAAAAGAGACCTCAAGCTCTCAGCCTGAAGCAGGGTGTTTGCCTGAAGGATGCTGGGTTTGACCCAAACCACATTTTTGAGTACACATTTAGAGCTAAGAAGACATTATCAAAATGAAAGGTAACAAAATTTAAAATTAATTAAAAGCAAAATCTTTTAAGAAAAGATAGAGAAAAAGTACATAAAATAAAAAAGTACTTATCTTTTTTATTTTATGTACTTTACTCAAAAGTGGGGTTTGGGACCCCATCAGCAATCTCTGGTGTTCTTTACAGTAATTACAAATAAACTTAATATCACTCCACCACCTTTAATATTACATTACGTAGTTTAATTCTTCCCATATTTAACCATTTTCAATTGGCAAATCCAGAAATTACCAATAAATTTCTGTCCATTTCAGGAAAAGCAAACAAATCAATTTTATAATCAGTTCTATTATGTACTAGAATTAGTATTAGTAATTAGCAATATTACTAGTATTCTAGTATTACTAATTCTTAGTTTAGTATAAAGATGTTGTCACAGTTCTTATCTTCTTCCTGACAATGTACATAGGTCTGTTTCTTGCACATTCTTAACTTTTAATTTCTTGAGTTATTACTGTACACCTTGTCCACTTTCACATACATGTCTTCTTCCCATTCTCAAAAAAAAAAATTAATGGGAAAGAAGCAAACTATGTAATGTAATTTTAAAGGAAATGGAGTGATATTAAGACTGTAATTATACAAAGAAGATAATCTCTCTGTTTTCTTTCTTAATCTCATTTTTTGTATATTTTGTGGGGGGTTTTACTCATAAAAAAATGTTAAATTTTATCTTTAAAAAAATTAAAAAATGGCAGAATTGGAACTGATGATTTAAGAATTACTATCTGTAAAAGAGGAGGGGGGACAGCCCTCTGAAACATCCTCAACACCCTTGCAGTTATGATGCAATGTGCTGAGTTGCACACTGTCTGCTCATGTTTAACATTATCCTGAACTTGCTGTAATGTGCCTACCAAATAGCAGTTCTATCTGAAAGTAGTACTGTCACAGTTCTACATGACAAATAAAAAGAGCTCCAGTGTAGATATTGCCTTATTGCAACAAAACAGTTTCCTGAAACAGATGATTGTGCTACAGGTGAGACATTTTTAAGGTGACTTACAATGCACAACACCTCCACTATTTCTCCTTTTACGCCATTTTTTGTGCAATATAACAATGATATATATGGTCACTGGCCTTTAATTGCCAAAACAGCCTTTCTGACTGTAAGCAGGATTGCTGATAATAGTGAAAGAATCTAATTCATCATGTATTTCAGAGTGGAGTACTTAGTCTTTGACCTTCATACCACATATAAGAAATGTTGCCAATGAGGAAATGACATATATCTTATTGGAAGCTGGACAGGACATATATTGTACCTATAGAGGCAAGAGACCCAAGAAATAACATCCAGAAACTTGTACAATAAAATATCTTATGTTCTGATTGTGAAAATAATAAATGGAATATGAATGAGTATTTTCATAGTGAATATACATCCATTTCTGTACTCAGTTCAGTTTCTAACAGTTTTTTCCAACAGATGCATAATAGTTTTCTCCAACAGATGCATTTCCTTCAAGTCATACTTCTTTGCAACAGAGTTGACTGTTGCACAGTATCATGTATTTCAATATTAGCATCTCACCTCCAGAAACAATACTGTCTCATCATCTTATTCATCTCATCATTATTCAAATATTTTCAAGATAAATTGGGAAATAAAGGTGACCAAAGAAGCTTCAATCCAAGGGATAATTTCAAAGGATAATTTCAAAAGATCAGCAAGCATATGCATTTCATATTAGACCTACTTTCATCCAGGGTATCATAAATGGCTTGTTAAGGACATGAAACATTGTAAACACACACAAACACAGAAGCATTTTCTTCAAGTTACTTTCAGCTGTCTCCACATGCATGTGTACGCACTGTCCTTCCTATCATCCTGAAGTATCCACAAGAACCTAGAAAAGACACAGCTGCCTTAACTATTCAAAAATAGTATTTCATATGTGCTCCCCTGCATTTCAAAGTAGTTCTTTTAAAGCATTTATACAGCCCCTAATCTAGGGTCTTCCAGATGAATTAGAAGTCAACTTTCAAAATCCTTAGATGTTCTAGACTTTAACATGTATGAATTTGCCAAATGTTGGCATTTTTGACCTCTGTTTCTGTGTTACGCTCATGGTTCAAGAGTCTCACTTACTTTGTGTGTAAAAGATGAAATAAGCATGAGATTGTGAATAATAAGCCTCTTAATACACTGCTAAAGCGAAGGGAAAAATGTTTTTAAAGGAGCAACAAATGCTCTCTTCAGCTATGCTTGCGACATGACTTCCTGTTGACTTGAGTGCCACTGCTTATGCAAATGTGGAAATAATTGCAACAGGTGGAATAGTGCACAATTTGGAAGGGGCCAAGCACACAATCTTGTTCTCTCTGAAAGCTGTTTGGGTCTTTGTGCAAGTAGCATAATGTGGACAGTTTGCATCAAAAACAATGGTGTTTCTATGAAAGCTACTCCAATTCTTAATGTTTAGCGTATGGATCAAGAAATATTCCTTCTTGTACAAGTAAAACGTAGTCTTCCAGAAGTTCTTGAATTTCCATTAGCCCTTTTTAGAATGACAAATGCTAAGAGATTATGGGAATCTCACAGTATCTGGAATGCCATATGCTTTGCTTGACCTTCTTTTCTCACTGTTTGATTATATTTTGTTTTATCTATTATTTTTAGCCTATATAAAGTCATCTAAACAGGGTAAAAACAACATTGCATATATTATACATTATGGATGGTACTGTTTTATCTTGTCAATATGCATTATCAGATTTCACTGCAGGATGTCAGATTTTATTACTTTCATACATGTCTTTCCAAGATTTATGCAGGGTGTCCAGAAGTCTGTGGCAATCCACTTTGAGCAACATTTTTGGCTAAACTTGGAAAAAAGCTTTGGTTACTAAAATGTTTGTATAGCAGACCAGACATCAACTGGCAATGCTCAAAATTCATTCTTTTTGCATAAACAGCATACTACTTTTAAAAAAATAAATTCTGGTGAAATTTCTTAAAAGTTTTCCCTTTTCACAATAGCAATATTGTGAACAATATTTCTAAAATTGTGTGGGAACAATATTAATGTTAGATGTTAAAACAATTTGAATCATAAGAAGGAGGAATAAATTCATACTTTATAGAAGACATTAGAATATGTTCAGCTTTTTCCATACATTTTGTCTCCTGGTTATCAATTTTATTCATTGCTTCCTAACAGTATTACCTTCTACTAAAAAAATGGAGTATTATTCAGAGCAAAATGAGATAAATAGATTCTATGGAGCATACTCTACAAAATTCTGTTTTCCCCCTTCAGTATGATGATACCATGATTCATAATTGCAATGAACATGATCTATATTTCTATTTGAGGCACTGGCCAGCACCTCATGTTTAAAGATATAGTGTCACCCACCTCACCTGTCTGAGATAAGGCCAATTTGATTGGCTTGCCCCAGACAACTGATGGACCCAGAAGAACTTAAGGTATTTCCTGAAGATGTAAGATAATTCAGCCAACACTTAGCTGCTGCTTGGAATGGTTGGGTGGCTGTTGGTTTACTGAGGAGCTCCAGGAGATGAAGCACCAAAAGAAATGCTCAAGCATCCCTGGAGGAAGACTAGGAGCAAGTGTGATCAAACATCTGGGATTACCTCATAGCAATAAGGGCAGAAAAAGATAAATATTTCTCCACCCTTAATGCATCTGGGGATAACTATACAGTGGCCCTCTTTAGGTTACTCAGTCCCTGCTGGGAAAGACAGGTCAGAGAGTCATCTGTAGGGCTGCTTGAGATATATTCTGACTATCTAGCAAATAAAATTGCTTAGAACCACTCTTAGAATGCCAACAACTCCATCTCGTGAGTGACCTGGGATGAGTTTGAGTTGGTAACTCTTGAGGAAGTTGACAAGAGCCCTGGTGGCACAGAGATTAGAATGCAGTATTGCAGGATAACTCTGCCCACAGTTTGGAGTTTGATCCTGAAGGCCTCAAGGTTGACTTAGCCTTCCATCCTTCTGAGGTCAGTAAAATGAGAATCCAGAGTGCTGGGGACAATATGTCAACACTGTAAACTGCTCAGAGAGTGCTATAAAGCACTATGGAGCAATATATAAGTTTAGGTGCTATTGCTAAGATTTTCTGCACTTGGCTCGTTTATTTAATCCAGGTCCCTCCTGGGTTATTAAGGCAGCAAGGGAGGTGACCTGCAAGTTGAGTCCGTACTGCCTCCTTGAGAGAAGGAATGGAGCCCTCAAACTTTGAAGGAGTTCCCTTCCCAAAAAACTTCAATCGAACAACCTCATTCAACTTTCCTTTTAGGGAAGGTTGTTGAGAAAAAGGTTGGAATTTCAGTCATGTTGCAAGCAGGATTCAATAGGAATACAGATTCTGTTATCCTTGTTGACTGGTGTATTAATCCTTATGCTCCTTGATCTCTCAGCAGTTTTCAGTACTGTCTATCACAGTGTCTTTCTGGACCAGCTACAGGGATTGGGAATTGAGGCTACTGTTTTATGGTGATTCTTCTCCTTCCTTCCAGTTACTATTGATGGAGGAGGAAAAGAGGGAAAGTCCTCAAGGGCCCTCTCCTTTGGAGAGTTTTACTGAGTTTGTCAGTTTCTTCACATTTAACATCTACGTGAAATTGCTGGATGAGAGAAACATATAAGCCAATGGCACTTTCATATGATTTAGTTTTAATTTTGGAAAACCAGTTAAGAAAAATAGAATCTTATTGGAAAAACTAAAGGAATTTGATGCATTTGCTAGATTTAAAATAACCAACAACAAAGATATTAACAAAAAATATGAGATGGAAGATCAAACAGAAACAGCTTTAAGACTGAGAAAAAATGCAAGATATAGATATTACTACGATAATCATGAACTATATATAATTTCAAAAAACATGTCATGAAGTAAAATTAAGAAAAATGTCAAGATGGGAAAAGTTACAATTATCATAGTTGAGAAAGGTTTCTGTGGTAAAAATGAATATACTACCTAGAATGATGTTTGTTTGTTTGTTTCAAATAATACCTGTTTTGACTAATGATGCAGATTTTCAGCAGTGACAAAAAAAAAAAATACAGTATATCTAGATTTGTATTCTGTCACCTGCTGCTTAGTTTGGATGAAAGAATGACTATTGTTGAGAAATAAGAGAATGTTGGAACTATAAGAGCATAACCTGAGGTTTGAGTGGCATTTTTTAAAAATGGTATGATAAAGTCAAAGTTAATGTAGATTTCAAAAATCATTATTAGAAGCATGACATTAAGAATGTGGAATACAGACCCAATCTTTGTCCAAAAATATTTCTATTGGCATCAGCACAAGTATTTTATTTTACAGAGACATCAGGCAAAGAAAAATAGTTAATATATCAAGATTTGTTAGTACAGGAAAATGGAGGACTTAAGCGGAAATTCAGAGAATACTTGATTACAGAGGGATTTAATTGTCAATGGTTTCACATGTACAATTAAGAGGAAGATTAATATACATTTAAAAATGCCCAGAATAGAATATCATAAAACAATTTGAAAGTGAATTATGTACAAATGTTGAACACGATTGCTAAAAAGTAGAAACTTTTGTAGAGATTTGAAACAGAAAAAAATATTGTGTTTCCCCGAAAATAAGACCCGACCGGAAAATGAGCCCTAGCATGATTTTTCAGGATGCTCGTAATATAAGCCCTACTCCCAAAATAAGCCACAGTTAAGATCGTTAGCCAGATGGATGCATTTAGTACCATATTTCCCCAAAAATAAGACCTAAATGGAAAATAAGCCCCAATGCGTCTTTTGGAGCAAAAATTAATATAAGACCCGGTCTTATTTTGGGAGAAACACAGGTAAGTTAAAGTGTATATGACAAAATGGGGAAGAACTTTGGTTTTAATGGGAGAGAAAGTGGTTAAAAAGTTAAAATTCACACTGTCCTACAATTAAAAGAGAATTTTTATAAAATAATGGACCAGAGATACAGATCATCAGAGAAATTGGTATAGCTCACCAGAGAAATTGTCTCAGATGTATAAAGGGACTAATTACTTTGGAAATATGAAAAACATGAAGGAACATTTTATTATGCATGGTGGACATGTGAAAAAGTGAAAAGTACTACAAACAAATGCATACAATGATGCAATAAATTTATAAAAATTAATATTCATATGAAACCAGATTTTTTAATTAGGATTTATGGATAAACAAATAGAAAGAACTCATGGACAACTGGTTTTACATATGGTAACTGCTACATGCTCCTATATGTACGAAGAAGGGACAATATAGAAGTACCCACATTGGAGAAGTGGATTGTGAACATGCAGAACTTGCAGAAAGGCCTGTTGACCTGTTAGATTACAAAAACAATAAATACTTTTATAAAAGACTAGAAATCTTTTCATGGACATTTTTGCTGAAAATGGAAAGAAAATGAAATGATGATTTCTGGATTTAAAATGAATTGTATAGGGGGGAAATGGAAATATTTAATGTAGTTCTAAAGCAGGGAAATGATAGAACATTTATTTATAACTGCTGTTAAAGAAGATCAGAAGCTGCTTCTTTAACGTTTTTATCTCTCTTAGAATTTTTAACATTTTTAGCATTTTTTTCTTTTATCTTTATCTGTTTTTAATTTTCTTTTATATACTTGTTCTTACTTAACTTTTATTTATGTGAAAACCTTTCAATAAAATTTATAAAAAGAAACCTTTGTACAACATCCTTTTTTGTAGCAGTTATGCCCTTTCTGTATTGAAAGGCTGCTAAGACAGCTATTACTCTAGTTACCTCATGGCAATATGCTCTACATACGAGTACTTGAAGACCACTTGGAAGATACAAATGGTCAAAAATGCAGTATGGCAGGCAGTGATGGGAATGGCTTAGTATGTTTTAAAAGCTTTGTGAATTGCCAGCATGCTTTTGGGCACAATGCAAGAGGCATTGTAGAAAACCATGTAAATGTGAAGAAAGTAAAACAGAAATATGTTGTTAGAGCAAAACAATTTGATAAATTGTCTCCTTGTCATCACAATATTATCAAATATTATTAAACATAATCTTATGTACTGTAAAACATAAACAATTATTTGATTTCCCCTATTAAATTTCATGCAGGTATTTCCAGATATGTTGGTTTTTTTGTCCGTAACAGAAAAAATATTTGCAACAATAGTTCAGGCATCTAGATGGCGGACCGCTGTGAATACAACATTTTTGCTGTCTTCTATTTAGCTGTAATGCAAATGATACAGAGATAAAGCAGTATAAAGAATCTAGAGCAAAACGAGAACTCCTACCTGAATTTGTGGTTTTAGAAGTTCTTCCTTTAGGGGCTGGGAGTAACAATAGTTCCAAAGACTGTGGTGGAGTCACTTTCTCTTGCTTCATGTCTGAAAGCTGCAAGGGAGGTTCTACAATCAGTGACTTTTTCTTTTCAGCCAAAAGGCTGCCTGCAGCTCTTGCAGCCACCTCCTTGAGTAGGGCTGCTGAAGAAGTCATTGAGGTGAGAGAAAGGAAAGAATTTGCTGGCGGTGAGTGGTCCTGACCAGGAGTCATGCTTCTTTCACTGACCTTCTTTGATAATGCAGCTAAGGTGGAGCTTGCTGATTGAGAACTAAATGGTGAAGGGAAGGTTTCAAACCTTATTGTTGGATCTTCAGTTCGAGAAAGAGACTTGTCCTGAAGGACTGCATTGGCAGCGGCTTTCAATTTTAGAATTGCTGAATCTGGAGACAAGCTGCAAGAGGGCATTGAGTTAGGCAACCATTTGCCTTGATTCCATATGAAACCTGTGTTTGGGCCATACTGATCGTTTTGTTCCTGTTTTTCAGCTAGCTTTCTTGCAAGGACACTTAGCTGCTGGGCATGATGTGTAGCTGGAGAAAAAGAGATATTTGAGCCAAGATTTACTGGGGACTCAACCCGGCCATTAACCGTGATAGTAGTGTCTAGCTTGAGAGAACCAGCCTCCAACAGACGTCTCAAGTTACTACTCAACGGCTTGTTTGGGCCAGGATTATTATCATCATCACAGATAGAAGATACGCTAGAAGAGAGATGTTCCTTGTTCTGTAATACATCTCTCATGCCCTCATTCTCAACAACCACCAATTCCAATGTGTTGCTGCTAGGAGTCCCGCTACCCAAAGAAGTATCTGGAGATGTGGATTGTTCTTGGATCCTATCCTCAAAGGATAATTTGAAGTTCTCCTGGATTTCTCCATAAGATGCTTCTGATGGGGTTTCTGAAGAGTTCCCAAACCAAGGCTCTTCCTCACTAAGCTCCTCTTCGGCTTCTTCCTGTCTAGTACCATCTGTGAAAAACCAAGGTGGATATACTTCATTTTAAATTCTATCCATGTTATTCACATAGTAAGGCTCATGGACTCAAATATACTTAATTACAAAGTAACTAAGTACAGTAAATATTAAATGTATCAATTAATGTTAGTTTATATAGTTATATATTGTGTTACAGTTTAACACAATATAACATGGTAATTCTATGGTAATAAAATGTGTAACATGAAGTATGAACAAACAGAATTCTTATCAACTTCAGAATATTCTTGTCCTGGAATTCACAATAAACACAGTAATAAATCTTGATATTCCAGATACTTAACCCTATATTAAGAAATCTGGCATAAGAGAAGCCTTACAGATATGATATAGTTAAAGAAGTTGTTTTATTGTAAACAAGAAGCAATATACATATAATTTACATGTTACAGAAAACAAAATTATGTCATAGATCATGCACACGAACAGCGCCCCCCCCCCACACGCACATTGCTCCTGGTTTAAATTCTAGGTTTTTTCCTCCCTTTTATTCTAATCAATGAACCTTTTGATGACTTCTTGATCTTGACAGCCAAGAGACATTTTCTTTCAAAGTATAATGAGCTCTACTTTAGCCAGATCCATCTGGATTCGTTCGGAGGAACTATAGTTGCCCAAATAATCCAGCACAGGTAGGTCAAAGCCTTTAATTTATACTAGAGACTATAATCACAAAGCCACTGAAAAATTACCTGAATGTTCCAGTATTGACAGCAAAATTCTCAGAATCAATGAGCAAATTGTCCAACTACACAATTCAAAGTCACCCAAAATTTATGAAAATTGGTCATAAATTGCATGAAGAACGAAGGTACATTTAACAAATCCATACAACATTGCTGTGTATTTATTTTTTGTTCAATTTATGTAGCCGACCACTTCATATACGGAATTCTGTCTGGCTGTTCAGATAATAAGAATAAAAATCAGTTAAATTTTATCTCGGGTTAAAATGTTAACGTTCTTCAACAAACAAGGTAAAGACGATAATTATCCTTAATTTTTATGGAGTTCAAGGCCAATAATCAAAGACAAATATATGGGGAGCTATCCTTCTTATTAATAAAAATGATATAAACACTGGAGGGGAAGAAAGGAGGAAGATGGGCAAATTTCTGTAAATTCTCATCAATAAATACTTTTACGCAAACTATCTTTATATTTGATATCAAATTGTGGCATTTCATGGGACTCTGATTTTCAAGAATGAGAACAAATGGGGGGGAGTGTTACACTTTTCTCTTTCCTTTTCTTGCTAAGCAAGACTATTGTGGATCGCATAGGTATTTGAGAACTTGCAGGCTGTGAACTTTGTGTGATAAAGAATCAAGGGTTCTATTATCCTAATGAATATGTGGATTATTCGTTTGAACCCAATACATTCTTCTATTGATGCTCTGGAAGGAAGGGGGCTTTAGGACGGCATTATATGGTGAGATTCTTTATAATAAAAATGTAAGCCTTTTGTGGGTCAATGTCAGTTTTCTCAGACAGATACTGAAACTCAGTTCTCAGGTACATGGGTTCAACTTCCCAAATCTCTGGTGTACATATGTGAGTGGGGGTGATGGAGGAAACACAGTAAGAGGAACAATGACATCTTCCCTTGCCCTCTTGTGCTTTTATCACAACTTCCTAAGTCTCCCATCAATAGCCAAGCAGATCTAGAAATCTTCAAATGCCCTGATGAATGAGTTAATTTCATATTTCATCTGATAATTCCTCTTTTAAATGGTCTGTTAAGGTTCTTTCATTGTAGTTAATCCTGAGTTAACAGCAGAAATTCAATGGTATTCTCTCACCTGGCACTTACCCTGTTGGAGATTATAGTTTCCACAACTAGGGGTCACTTGTGTAATTGAATCATTGAAGTTAGACTTTATCAGTGTCATAACATTGATGCAGTTGTCCAAGCCTGTGCTGTTCTGTACCAGAAAGGGAGTTGCCAATTTTTCAACTATGGCCAGGGCTTTTTTTCTCATAGAATGCCCAGAACAGAGTTCCAGCACCTTTTTTGGATGGAACCTTGTAGGGTAGGCAAGGCGGGTTGTATGACGTGTGTGAGTTCCGGCACTTTTTTTTTTTTTTAGAAAAAAAGCACTGACTATGGCTATTTTGCAGTTTTGTTTCATTATTAGACTAATTACATATGATATGTGAGACTGATCCATGGAAAAATCTTTAAGTTTATAGAGATTTATAATTCAGGAAGGTAGCAAATTTGCCAGGATTCCGATCATATTTGCCAGGTAGGAGAAGATGGGCACACAGCATCAGAAAGTTGCTGTTCCAACAGCTGACGAATCTTGGACCAGAATTGGTAAAGGGACTGCTGATTGTGGTAGATTCTGCCCCACTTGCTGAACTACCTGGTCCATATGGGTGGTAACCTGGTCCTGAAAAGGCACAGGTGATATAATGTATACTTAATGGGATCTGTAATCATTATGAAAGCTGTTGAAGTATAGCATTTCTTCCCTTAGTATTATGAATAGAAACAGGCAAATCTTGCTAACTGACTTTACACCAGACATACAAATAAATCTTGATAATGAAAACAATCAACCCTGTACAGTATTTAGGAATTTGCTTACAGCAGAAGCTTCCAAATATGACACGGCAGACAAAAAAAATACATGCACAGATATGCCTATCATAGAACACACAAATCGGTCTGCTTCTCTCACCATCCTACACATCCACCTATCCACCCATCACTTGTTCCATGCATCCATCTATCATTTATTCATCTATCATCCATCCATCCATCCATCCATCCATCCATCTCTCCCTCCCAGGATTTAAATTTTAGATCTTTTCTTTCCATCTTTTTTGGTGTTGTTTTCCCTATCGTTGAATCTGCTCAATGTTTATATACAAGATGTCCTAATGTCCACATATATGTTATGAATACAAATCAAAGAATAACCTAGTCCTAGCCAGAATGAAGAACAGGCATAAGAATTCTGTAAGCTGTAATCCCAACATATTTGAAAAACATGAGCCTAGGAAAAGCTGCTTTAGAGTTTTGTTATAATAATTTATACACTAGGAACAGTAACTTTATTTTCAACATATAGTTGTTAGTACTTGTTCTGTATGTATCTATATGAAATATTACATCTCTTTTTCAAACTATCCATGTCCTTCAGAATATTATTCTTATAATATTCGCACAATCTCATAACACTTGGTTCTCTGATTACTTACAATGCTTAATGTCTCAGAACTTTGGGGACTTTTGAGTATATTTCCCTCTTGCTTTTATAACCATATAACAGGGTTTTTTTTACTCAATTTATCTTTTTATTCTTTGTTCCTACAGTCAATGTTTTTTTAATGTATAGTTGCCTAATTTAAGCTCTTTTTTCACTCTCATTAATGTTACGTATGCAGCTTTCCAGGCACAATTTGTGTAGGTGCTATTCACATTGAAACAAACTTTCACACTTCTAAGAAGTCCAATTTCACAGAATGATTAAATCTGAAGCTAGTTGAACCCATGGCAATATTCTTTTTTATACTTAGAAAAAAAAGAATCTCACATTTCAAACTGAAGAGTATCTTTTCAGAGATTTATTTTTTGAAGTATTGAAAAATCCATGAATGCAATATAGAGGCTCTAGATTCTAGAACAACTTGCCGTGGCAAACTTACCATGGGACAACTCACTGCAGCCAACTCTCCACCGAACAATTTGCTGCAGGACAATTCAGTGCTTTATTAATCATTTCATTCAGTTACTTTTACTATTGATGATCACATTTTCATCAAAATTATTGTAACTTTATTTTATTATTACTGGCCACAGATCTGTTAAGTTTTGTATTTGTTGAGTTGTGGCAAACTGTCCTGCAGGAAGTTGGCCATAGTGAGTTGTCCCATTCCAGATATAAAAGAAATTTACGTATTTAACCCTTTTTTCAAATTCCACTCAGGAATTTTAAAAAAACCCATTATGACACTTATCTTCAAAATATTAATGATTATTCAGAGTATAATTTTAAATAACATTATGCTTAAAGAAAATGAACAACTCTTCTTCTCCTAATGTTCCTCAGAAACAGAATAGTTCTTTCATAAGATTGTGTTCTAAAATGTAAAACAAACACTTCTCATAGAATGCTAATTTTTAACTGAAAACCTGCTTCTATAACTACGTTTTCATACTATTAGTAATTCTAACGTATCTTCTGAGATGTTTCTGGCAGTGTTTAAAAGAAGTGATCCTAGGTCGCTCCTCCTCACCATAGTCATTCAAAGAATGACAGATATGATCAAAGATTTTTTGTGCATCTTTGGCTGGCCAACCCTGAAGTAATCTAGAACAGTAGCAGTATCAGTATAAAATGGAATCTATCCTCCTTGCCAGATACTTTTCATTAGTATGACTGCTTTGAAAAATGAATGTTCCAAAGCACAGTAAGAGTCACAAAAAGATGATTACAATCAATACCAAAAGCAGTAAGGAAAAATAAACCAATTACATGGACATTCAGATGGAACTGTAAACCAAAATTGAATGGATTGGTTGAACTTCCAATTATCTGCTGAACCAAACATATGATCAGAATTATTATTTGAGCTTGTATATGTTATAATATACAAAGCATCAATCAATTACTGGCTTAATGATTAATAGTGGAACACTGCATCTATGTGTTACTGAGTGAAAATGAAAAACTGTTACAGGCATGGCCATTTGACACCTGCCTAATTGTAATTTAGATACAGTTCCTGCTTTCCAGATATGCTGAGATGACTGATGGTAATAATTGTTTTAGTCTAATACAATTCGATGATTAAAACTTTAAGAAGATAAAATTCCAGTGAAAATGTCTAGATAGAAAAACAGTTTTTTTGGATGTATGATCTTGTTAGCAATTTTGTCTTATATACATTTTTTTTATTACAGTGCTTCCTTATTTTGTCCTGGATTCTTCAAAATACTAGCATCTATAGAAAAGTACCATGTGGAAACATTTTATCACCTATCCATAGGTATGGAGCAAATGACATGTATTACAAAAATGATGCTTTGATATGCTAATGTCAGATGTTGGGGTGCAATGGGATGCAATGTTATTAGTGTGAATGCAGCTGCATGTGTGACATCGCTACTGTTGTGGAGACTACTGGAAATGTTCTTTTATGAAAAAGTAATAAATAGGCTAATCCCATAAACCAGTGTAAATCAAATGAGCTTACTGTTTATGGGAAATGATTAGGAAGGTTTAAAAGGTGAAAATAGGTAGCTTGCTTAATAAAGGTTTAATGTCTGTTTCTATCTTTACTTTTATAGCTAACAATCATATTCTCCAAAATCAGCCATTTTGCCAATGTTGACAGTATTCTAGGGGGATGCAAAATGAGAAGAGGAGCTATATAACCTCTTCTAATCTAGATTCTACTTTTGGGTAGAACAACTTCATGGTTGTTAATCAGACATAATCAGTCATAATCAACTGAGATTCTTCTAACTCTATGTAGAACTACAATCATTATTTTAAAAGACTGTTTTGAAAAACATGGAATTGAAAAACAACAGTATAATATCAGTGAGATACTTCTGAATAAATGTGTGTAAGAGTGAAGTCTACAAAGATTCTTCAGTTGTAATGACCTGTGTGTGGTGTGTGTGTGTGTGTGTGTTATGGAAATATTTTTACCTATGCCAAACAGATTTGTAAACAGATTCTTAAACTTTGGCACTTTCTAGCTGTTTCTGATTTTGTTCCCTGCTAAAAGTTCTAGATCTGCTTACATCTACCGTGTTTCCCCAAAAGTAAGGCCTACACCAACAATAAGCCCTAGCTTGATTGGGGGGGGGGGCTAGTATAAGCCTATCCCAAAAATAAGCCCTAGTTTTGGGGCGAGGCACACATCTAAAAATCAAGCTAAAGTGGGGATGGGGTGGAGCTGCCTCACCCGCCCCACACCCACTTATCCTGCAGCCAGGCCTCTCCTTGCCAGCCCACTTCTTCTTCTCAGGCCTCTTCTGCAGCCAGGCCTGCATTTCTCCGTCATAGGGCTTTCCAGAAGGCCTGTGCAGCCAAGAACTGAGTTATGGATTGAATCCATAGCTCGGTTCTGCAAGACCTCAGCAGCTGAGCACCAAGCTATGGATTGAATCCACAGCTGCTTAGACCTGACTGCAAAATGCAGCTGCAGAACTTCGGCCCCAGAAGTGGACCAGCTGGGTGGGGCTGTCAGTGCCGGAGGTGAGGTAAAGCCTACCCCAAAAATAAGACCTGGTGCCTCTTTTGGAGGCAAAAACAAAAATAAAACTTGATCTTATTTTCAGGGAAACATGGTAAGATTTTCCTCCTGGATTGGAATTACCACATTGCCTAATTACATGATGATGCAATGCAGCATGTTTCCTAATTATCCAGTGTCACTGAAGTCACTGAATGTTTTTATACAATAACTTGCAACTCCAGAAAATATTTATGCTCGCAAATTGTAGGATACCTAATTTCAATCAGTCGTTCCCCATTATGTAGTCAACAAAAATCGGATTTCCTGAAATTGTATTTTTCTGACAACAAACACTATCAACGGTCATCAACTGAAAATACTGGGATAACAACAAAAAATAATAACATTAAAATATAGGATTGTCATCTCCTGCTTTCTGATATTTCTCTATTTTGGAAGCATCCTCTGAAGAATAATTTAGTTTAAGACCAGATTGTAGGTAAACAAAGAAAGGAAAATTGGAACTTTGAAAACTGTCCAACCACCATTTGGACAGCAGAATAAGCAAGTCACACAACTCATAATTTTCTACATAATTCTTATGCTTTTAATAACATTTATTTTTTATCAAAAGCAGTGTAATGTTATTAAAAGCATAAGAATTAATTTTTATACATTATATTGTGAAAAATGTGAACATGCATATATTGAAAGTGCCTGTTTGCTTATAGATAATACAAAAGTAGGTAGATTTTCTCCATGACGATCAGTCCCAAACTTAGACTTTCAGATCTTCCAACTTGGCAAGTCATTGCCACTATAACTGAGCCTATCCACCTTGCTGCTAATCTTTCTTCTCTTTCTGTCAATCATTCCCAAAATGAAGGCCTTCTCCAAAGAACCAGGTCTTTGCATAATGTGTCCAAAATGCATTTAAAGTACTTTAACCTTGCTTACTTGCAACTGTTTTTCAAAGTAGTTCACATCAAAGTAGTTCACATCAGTTTACAAGACACATTAGGAAAATGTAATGAAGAGAACTGGAAAAGTGGAAGAGTTGTACTTCAGGATTAGTACAAAGTGATGACCTATTAGCAGATATTTAAACAGACTTCTAATCCATTCTAGCAAAATTGAAGTATTCTTTTTTACATCAAAGGATGAAATTAGATTAGTTTATTGCTTAGGTTGATGTAGCCTTCCTATGGCCAAAGTCCCCAATGGATCATTTACCTTGAAAACTTCCACAAAAGCTAATGAAATGAGTGAAAACTTTTTAAAGAAATAAACAAGTCTTCCTCAAAGTTCCAATAAGAAAAAGAACCCCAACGAAATAGATTGCTATACTTTCAGCTGAATGTTTATATAACTTACTGGACATTGCAGCACAACATTTGAACAGCCTCTAGTAATACCTACCCATTCTTAATCCTCCAAGTGACCTAGAACCTACTCATCTTCAGGCATATACTGGAAAATTCGCTTGTACCTATGAGTGGGCGCAAAAGTCTTAATTTTCCTAAGAATTTATAAGTCCTTACAATGCCCTTGCTAATTTTTTAAGACCACTTCGATTAAAACATCAGTGCACTTTGATGCAAGCAACATTTTTTTAGTGCTGCAACTTATTTCAACCTATGAAGGTCACCAAGGCAACCAGCTTTCAGATTGTTCCAGGAGGCAAAAAAGATACAGAGAACATTTTGAAAAAAGTATACTTAAGGAAATTTGATCATAAAAGTGAAGGTTTCAGTACAGCTGAAGACTTCTTTTGCTATAATTATCAAACACAAACCCACACCTGGTTTTTTTTTTTTAAATAATAAAACACATCATAGGTTGTCAATGCATGTAGGAAAAAAAATATCCAAGTGCCAATCAGGTTGCTAACTTGAGTGGGTGAATAGATTATTCCAACAGAATGGAGGACACAGTAATCGATGCTATATAAGTGACAGTTTCCTACCATCATCTGACCCAAAGAATCTGGCCCTCCTGGTGTTGAATTTCTGCCATCAGTCCTAGCCAATTCTGAGGAATGATGACAATTTTACTCCAAACACTGAAAGCCTCATTGCTCACTCCTGTAGTAGCTCTCAATAGGCTCAGAAGCCTATTTCAGAATTTTAACTAGAAATGCAATACATTTAATAAACCTGAGACACTGCTTGCAATGAGGTCTCCTCAAAGTCAATCTGTGGGAAACTGGTAAGTGGGAAGCTCTTTTTCGTGACAAGAGAATCAATTTTCTACCCCTAATGTCAGCAAGACAATTTCAAGAGTCTTGTATTTAAATAAGCACAGATGAAGAATTTGATCCTTCCTTCCTTCCTTCCTTCCTTCCTTCCTTCCGCAATATACCATTTTTTCTTAGCAGGTACAGTCTATCATAAAGAGGAGTAGCAGCCCTAGGAAGCATAATTTGCCAAACATGGAAAGATAATAAATTGCTAGTAAATTCACCATGATAGAAATGAAGAACAATTGGAAGACAATGGGAAAAGGATATTTCTAAATTTATATGGCAAGGGGAAAAATGAGAATTAGATACAAATTACTGCAAGATACCAAAGGACAGGTTTCGGTTTACCAGATTTGACATTGAAATTGGTCAGTGCTGAATACTAGGAACATGTTATGCTATGCCTAAAGTCCTACATTAGTTGCCAATAGGTGCAATTCAAATTCTGAAAATAATTTTTAATATACAACATGGCTTGGTACACGGTCACCTTCAAGATCAGCTTGGAAATGTTTTTGGGGGTAACCCCATTGTTGTACCTCCCCATATCCCAACACCATCCCTGAACCCTACCCTGAACCCCAATACCTATATTGACCCTATTCCTTCCCTACCCTTATTAAATTTAATAAAATATTGTTTAAAAAAAAGCTCAGCTTCTCTAACCAGAATCTATTCACCAATTCTTTTGTCACAAGAAAAATTGTTACTATTCTCTATTTTCATGAAATCAAAGGTTGTGAGACCAGACCACAATGCTTTTTTGTGATAGATATAGTCCTATGAAATGACTGCCCTTTAAAAGCTGGATTTATCTGTGACTGCCAAAAGCTGCTAAGGACAGAGCACTTTTGGATATTATTTGGTGATTAATAAATTCATGCCATCTGAGTTTATTTTATTGTGGTGACTTTGTAATTTCTTTTCCTTCTATTTCTTCTTCTTTTTCTTTCTATTTTACTTTAAAGTTAATGTACTGTTAGATTTGCTGTGGAAGTTTTAATTGTCCCATTGACAATTTTAAGTTTAGTATGTATTGTTATTTTTTTCTTTAACTACTGGGAGTCCTCTGTAGAGTTGGCTGGATATAAATTCAACAAATAAACACACAATAAAGTATCTTGCCTCAACAAGGCAGCATCTGCATGACTTTATTTGAGGTCAGAAGTTAAGAATAGTTAGGTTTGGTTATTAATTGAATGAGAGACCTCCAGAACCTACTGAATTGTAGGCTAAACTATTCCAGAAGACAAAGAGAGACTATTTTTGTTCTGTTGCCAAAAACTTTAATGGAGCTATCTGTGAGGTTCCCAGGTAATCAAGATCCACTCCAAGGAGACTTGACTTCATGTGTATCTTTGAACAGGAAAATAGGATAGACCATTTGTCAACTGTCCCACTTGGCACATTCAACCAAAGAAACTCTCAGCTCTTTTAAATTACCAAGAGTGTAGCTTTATTGAAAGATCCATCTAGTTACAGCAGAAGCAAAGTCAGTTCTGGGATTTTTCCTGTGAAAACCCACATAGGTAAAACCCCTTTTTCCCCCTCCAGATCACCCACAGTTCATAGTTCACCAATTGGGTTCACTTCTTTTGTTTTGGGAAAAGACTGTCTGTGCCGCTCAAACATTTTATAACTTGACCTTGGTGTCTAATGTCTCACCGGCAACAGAAGGCACTCTTGCATTCCAGAGTTTCCCTCCCTCGTTGGGAATTTCCCCCCCCCTTGCTGTTTGGCAAACTGTGAGCGACAGTAGGTGCAGCTATGGAGTTGAGTCAGGTTTGACATGCCGACCCTCCAGAAGAATGATAATGCTGGAAAATAAAACACAACAGGGCACACAACATTAGGCATCACCATCCACTTTCACGACCTCCCTCACTTGGGCCGACCTGGATGCTCAGCATGAAATCTGTGCGCTAATCTAGCTGCCTTTAACCTGTTGCTGCCTTTAATCCGTTCTGCATCGGCCAAAGGGTAGCCTCTCCATAATACTAAATACTGCAGTTTCCCTCTATGGTACTGGAAGTTAAGAATCTCCTTAATGCCATAGTGCTCCTCTCCTTTGACCAGATAGGAGGAGGAGACGCTTCCACAGCAGGTTCGCCTGAGGCTTTTTGGCAGCTGTAAATCTACAGTAACTGGATTTACGATCAGGATAATTTGGAAAGGTCCTATATACTTTTTACAAGACTGCCTGAGAAATTTTGTAGACAAGTACACTTTATCTTCCACATTGAATTTCCCCTGCGGTGCCCTCTGCTTGCCTTTTTTGTGTCTCTCTAGCGTTCTGTAATACTCTGCGCACTACCCCCCCCATTTTCTTTACGGTTTCCATCCATTCAGCCAATGTTACTGAGGACGGTTGTCACTGAGGGATCTCTGGCATCGGTGCAAACCCCACTCCACTAGCTACCGTAAATGAGGTAAATCCTGTGCTACTATGCACAAAGTTGTTATATGCCACTTCCACAAAAGGCAGGAGTTCAGCCCAATTGGTCTGTTGATAATTTACATAACAGGGCTTTTCAACCAATGGTACAGGTACCACCTGTGGTACATTAGCACCTGGCAGGTGGTACGCGACCATCCTATAAAAGTGGCAACGGGGGAGGGGAATGAGCTGAACCGGTGGCAGCACCGCACAAGCCTAAGCAACAGACTGCTGGAGCTGCAGGGCTCAGCAGAAGCGCCAGGATCAGCGCCGCTTTCCAGCTGATCGGCTCTTCTTCGGGGCTGTCAGGGCTCAGCGGAAGTGCCAGAATCAGCGCCAGGCTCCAGTTGGAGCTCGGCGCTGATCCTGGTGCTTCTGCTGAGCCCAGAAGAAGCGCCAATCAGCTGGAATGTTGCAGCATCTCCAGGGTCTTGTGATTTACATTCAAATGCTTGGCAACTGATTCATATTTATGACGGTCACAGTGTCCCAGGGTCATGTCAAGTGACCAAAACCTGCTGCAACCACCCAGCAGATGGGGGGAATAAAGACCAAACACCCCCCCACCCCACCCCCACTGCCAATCCTCAACAGAAATGCTCACAACAATGAAAACCTCGGACAGGAGGAAGAGCGCCACCGGGTGGGCAGGCAGGTGTCTTGCTCGGCTGTGGCTTGGGGGGCACTTTTTTCAGTGTCATTGTAACTTCGAACAGTCACTAAGCGAACTGTTGTAAGTCGAGGACTACCTGTATTTTATCACTTTTTTCCTTTTTTGGGTCAAGTTTTTGACATCTTGCTAGGCAACTGGTGGTACTCGGATGTTGCCATATCCTAAAAGTGGTACAATGGGTGAAAAAGTTGAAAAGCCCTGGTCTAGTTGCCCTTGTAAGTAGGAGACCAGCATGCAAACAGACCAGTCAGGAAGGTGGCTGGCTAGGCTGCAGAAGTCTTGGATGTACTCTTCCACTGGCTGTTTCCCTTGCTTAAAGGTTCAAATGCAGGACTCAGCTTGCCGGGTCGCCATCGAATCCTCAAAGCACCTTCGCACAATCTAGATGAATGCATCTAGGTCACCCAGCTCTTACAGCCTGGCATCATGCAGGAACACCAGCCATCTGGCCATGCCGCCCTCCAGGTGGATGCCATCTGGGCTGGTCTGCATCATATGCATATATTTCCCCATAGTGTTCCATGTGATGCCACGTCTGGGCTAAGAAGCCAGCTTGGCCAAATCCCCACTGAACCAGACTGTGATGGGGAGCGGTGGTCACTTGTCTCTTACTACAATGTACTCTGGCGGTAGGACCACTGCTGCCGCTGGAAGAGGAGGCAGAGGGGCTCCAACCCGATTGTACCACCAGGATCGCATGCTGCCCAACTGGGGGAGAGGCAGCAAAATCTGCTGCTGCACTTGCCTGCAGGGGGAATCCAATTGTTCCGGCAGGTGCTGGCTCCATCGGCTGCAGAAGGGGAGGAGACGAGATGGTTAGTGATTTCACTCCCCCCATCCCGGCCACTTGGTCCCTGGTGACGTTGCTCCCTTGATTGCCAGGCCTCCAAACGTCTCTCCCAGCTGCTCCATCGATGGGCTGCGGGCAGCAGTAGAGAGCTTCCACTCGATCGGCTTGTCCCATTCAACCTGTCGCCTCACCTTCCATCTGTTCCCTTGGGTCACACTGACTCCTGCAGAAATTAGGGGCTCCTCGGCCTCTGGCACCTTCCCCATGCTTGCTGCCCAGTGAATCTTCAGTCCCTGATGTGGGGCATCCTGCAGCCGCTCGCTTAGGCTTACTGCTTGCGGCTCTGGCTTTTCAGCCCTCAGTTTGGGGCATGCACCTGCCAACTGCACCCTTGCCCCAGCCTGCAGCGCCACTGAGGCTTTCTGAGGTAGTGGCTCTTCCAGCTTCTCCTCCTCTGATTGTTGTCAACATCTCGGGTCTTTTGCTTCCCTCTATTGTGAGAACTGACTTAATGTGAACCATCCCGTTTGGCACATTCAACCAAAGAAACTTTCAGCTCTTTTAAATTACCAAGAGTGTACAGTAGCTGTATTGAAAAATCCATCTATGTATAGCAGAAGCAAAATCAGTTCTGGGAATTTTCCCATGAAAACCCCATAGGTAACACCTCTTTTCCCCCTCCGGGCCACCCACAGTTCTTATCTCACCAATTGGGTTCAGTTCTTTTGTTTTGAGAAAAGACTCAAACATTTCATAACATCTCACCAGCAAAAGAGGGCAGTCTTACATTTTGGAGCTTCCCTCCCCCCTTATGAATTCGCCCGCCCACCCACCCACGCTATTTGGCAAACTGCGAGTGATAGCAGGTGCAGCTATGGAGTTGAGTCAAATTTGACATTTGTCGATCTTAATCAGGAAAATAACTTAGGTTAGTAGGTGACTGAACATATCAATAATATTTTTATATAATTAATATTTTACAGTTATAGAAATGAAGGCATAACTCTTCTTAAACTTAATTAACTGATTCATTACTTCTCCAAATAGGTTTTTTTTAAATAGAAAAATTTAATCTATTTATTTGTACCTTAGCAGTACCTATTATAAGAAGACATTGCCATATCAATTGTTTTATCAAAAGTGTTATTTGACAAGATCAAATCTGAGCTGAAAGTGGATATACAAATGATAGGCTATGAGAGTGACATGGAAAAAGATGTTGCATTGGGCATACAAAAGAAACTGGCTAATGGTATAATAATTAAAAGGAATATAGAGTAAAAAGAGTAACCCATACAATTTTCTTATATTAGATTTAGAATAGAGATTTGTTTCAATTTTAAAGACTTTCATGAGAAGGAAGGGACAAAGAAAAAAATTCAAAAAGTTTTACAATATTATTTGAATGGACTAAAGATTAAAATTGTTAGAAATAAAAGGAAGGAATATAAAGTGGGTTTATTTGATTATCTGATCAAAGCAAAATAGATATATTCTAGTAACCCTTAGTGGACTTTTTCTGACACTAGGATTAAAATGACAATGCTTTATGGATTATAGAAAAGAGATGGGGCATGGGAAGAAGAGATCACAGCTAGTAAATGAAGAGATGAAAATTTATTAAAGTTGTTTATACTTGTCATTAAGATAAGTCACCTTTATATATATTTATGTTTTTTACTATGTTCTTTCTTTTCTCTTTCTTTATTTTTCCTGTTTTCATTTTCTGGATCTTCTATTTATTCTTTTGTATTAATCTGTTTTTGTAATTATAATCTTTAATAAAGTTACCATTTTAAAAAAGAGCTTATTTTAAATGTTCTGTAGACAGATTGTGAATTTATTCTCTGAGTGATCAGGAACTCTAAGGAAAAATAAAATAAAGCAGGCGCAAAAGGCTGACAAAGACCACAGTTACAAAACATTGAAGATGTTGTGAGGGAGGATAGTAGCAAATGAAAAGAAGGGATTAAATGGTGGTGGGTGAATGGATTATTTTGGGAACAAATACAGGTGCTGAACAGAAGCACTTTACACTACAAGAGTTGTTGGCATTCTGCTTGTCACAAAAAATATTCATGATATATTCTCCAAATCAGAAGATTTCCAGCTGGTCTTTGTGTTATTGTTTTCATCGTCTTTTTTTTTCCATGACTGAATAATTTATTATTAAACATGTATTTAGATACCTGGCTTTCATTGAAGTAAATGCTGAAGTGGCATATTAACAGAGGCCTGAATTTCCATTTGTTACCACACAAACAGTATCCAGGATATTAAGTGTAATTTGAAAAATCTTCAACCATCACTTGTTGGTAAAAACGCAAAACATGGAATGCTATAGTCAGGGTATAACTTAAGAATTTAGTATAGTTCCTCAATCTTCACTTAACCTGCAAGAGTCACTTTCCTGACCCTCCACAATGGCTCTACAATGTTAGATGAGTTTTAATATTGCTGACTCAAACCCAGAAAAAAGAAAGAAAATATATTGCAACACCACATTATTTATTGTATTACTGATATAGGTATCAATTAGTGAACTGTACAAGCCAAACATTATTCTGGATATTTCCTTTTTATGCAGTTTACTTGAACTAAAAAAAGGAGATTTTAGGTTCTGAAAAAAAATCTGCAAAGCAGAAAATATCTAGAAAAATATATCATTTTTAGGGGCACCTCTGGTATGCCTGACATTACAAATCTCTCTGGCAACGAAACTGGAACTCTCAAATGCTGAGAAGGGTTTTGGTTGTGGATATATCATCAGCTAATGGCAACAACCAAGATTTTCCAACTTGGTGCCTTAGATATAAGAGACTATAATTTCCGAACTCCTCTTCAGTATTCAAAAATATGTTGGATGACATCTAGAGGCTACAAGAATATGTAAGACATTCTCCATGCACAAATGCCAGGTATATATAAGTGTTCATACTGCATCTGTGTGCATACATCTAGTACGAGATTGAGCACAACCACCAAGAAAAGGCAACCTTTGAAGCTAGAGGCACATTCAGAATGTTGAGGCTATATGTACTCTCAAAATGTCACCTAATGTCACAAGATGTTTTATTTCCCAGAAAGCAAACTGGGTTCCTAGGATATTATCTATTATCCCAGTGACAGATTTTGTCTGTTTGATAAACCCTCTTGTTTAAAGACACCACATTGTGTATGCTTGGTATACAAACTCATAAGCAAGCTGAGAACTGAATTTGGGTTGCTGAGTGCACACTTATTTGCATGTGCATTCAACTGCTTAAATTGCTGTGTAAGGATATTGTCTATGATGTTATTCAAATCATAGCAGAAGCCATGCAGAACATCTATGCTGGCTAGACTGTCGATTACTAGGATTTCCTACAGATTGATTTCCTAACTCATTTTCTAACACCGAATGAGATTTTATCAGCATTGTATAATTGAGTGGATAACTATAATAACATGTAAAATAACATATTAATATTGAGCAGCAATACCACTACAAGCAACCAAATGTACTCAATGCATGCCTGCTTTACACAGTAATAATTCTTGACTCACAACTGTTCGAAGTTACCACAGCACTGAAAAAAACTGACTAATGATCATTTTTAGCATTTAGGATCGCTGCAGCATCCCCATGGTCATGTCATAAAAATTCAGACACTTGGCAACTGGCATGTATTTATAATGGTTGCAGTGTCCTGGAGTCATGTGATCACCTTTTGCAACCTTCTCACAAGCAAAGTCAATGGGAAAGCCAGATTCACTTAACAACCATGTTACTAACCTAGCAACTTGCAGTGATTCACTTAACAACTGTGGCAAGAAAGGTCACAAATTGGGGCAAAACAATAACTATTCTAGGATTGGAGCATCAGAAGCACATGAGGCAATTGGCCTATCTTCTTCATCAATTAGTCTTTATCTGAATTATTTGAAAGCTAATTGAGGTAGAGTTAGTCTTGTGGCAGCAAATTATATAACTTAAGTATTTACTAGTGTCTGCTCTGAATCTCCCATCTTTTCTTTGATCCCAATTCTCATCCAATGAGCATGGAAGAAAAGCCTCTCTATATGTGTTTTATGGCTCTTGTTCATTTCATCTGCTCTTTCCCACTAGGGAATTACCTTTTGAGCTACAGTGATCAGAAATATATATATTATTTCAAGAGCACAGGTACCCAAATATTTGTTGACAACACTGGCAGATTTTTCAACTCTTTTCTGCCATACACTAATTAATACATCCTAAAATCAGGTACATCCCATCCTTTAGTACTCGAATGGCAAGGCAGGGTAAAACAACCCCCCCCCCACAAATTGCTACAATCAGAGATGTGGCACAGAGTACTGTTTTCTTTACTCTGCTGTGGTGCTAGGGCACCAATAGCTACAGCTGTCTGATGCCACTGGCTGAGCCTCTTACAGTAAAAAAAAAAAAAAGATAAAAGTTCAAATTCAGCTTTAGCATATATGTACCTTTGAGTAAGCCAGAGAAAATTCAATGGGATTTCCTTCCAAGGTTAGACAGTCACACCTCTCCCACTCTGAAAGCACCGAGTGCTAAATTTATTCTGTAATACTTTTAGGAACAGTAAGACTGCTTCTTTTGTGGCAACAAATAACATGACTATGCCTCTGGAAATTAGAGCTATGTTGTCACAAAAAAAGGGCAGGCTTGCCACTTAAAATTCTGAATCTTTAATTATTCCTACTGCATTTATATCAGAAAACAGAAAGAAAGAAGTTTCACATTCACATCATATCTGTTGGCAGCCCTCAAGCAGTAACAGGTGACATAAGAAGCAAGATCTCAGAAATAATTTATCGTTGCTTTTAATTGGTTTGAGCCTAATTCTACAAGCTGTAGCATCCACTGTTATATTTAGTAAGCATTGTGCATCTGACTGGCCATTTATAATGCTTTTATGAGCTTCCTCCTGCTCTGTTCATCATTGTACTTTAAATATGGCAGTGTTCCCAAGGGTTCAGTAGCCTTTAGCTTGCAAATACATCTTCTTTCTATAATATCAAAGCAATTTTGCTTTTAATAATTCCTATGGTTGTTACAATTACATTTTTCTTCATTAGGAATTTTTCTTCTAACAAATGCCTTTCGTTATAACATCAATGGGGAAACTAAGAGAAACGTTTGTTTTCCAGCATTTTGTTTCCTTCACCAAAGACAGCTGCATTCTCAGGCCCTGAGAGGATTCTTTGGGGTTAACAAGTAGAGTCAAATAAGAGAAGATGAGGAAACTACCAGTACTCCTAGGCTAATATGATAAAAGAGAACAAGCTGGGTGGAATAGGCATTGCTCACTCCAAGATAGATCCTTTCAAGGCATTGTCACAGCTTCTGACCCATGAAAAAGTCAAAGATTACATAATCAATGTAGCAAGGTTAAATACAGACCCTTCCTCATTTTTTTCTTGAAAGCAGGGGAAAATTGAGATTTAAGGACATTTCTAGCAATCATCATAAAAATGAGTTTTGTGACCAATTAATTTATTATGGGTAAAAGCTTGACTGGACTACTGTCCATGATTTATTTATCATATTTTATACCAAGCAATTACAAGTGTTGCACTGCCCAATAATGAGACATCAGTGCCTCAGCCTCACTAAATGTATGATCTGGAGACATCTGTATTTCAGAATACTATTTCTCCATAGGACAGTGCCAAAAAGAATAGATAAACACTGCTGGACTTCTAAAACTGCATCAGATACAGCTGATGAAAATAACTTCAGCTATGAATATGAATCTTTAAACTGCTGCAAGACACTTTGGGATTAGCAGACCAGATTAAAATGGCTTCCCCACTAGTAAATAAATTCGCAAAATTTGTAATTCCATTAATCTAACTCATCCCATCATCATTTATTGCTTTGCTAATCCCCAGCAAATAGCAAAAGCAAGAGGTTAATTGAGCCCATAGTGGGTTGGGTCCCTGGTTGCTCAGGTCTACAGATTAGTGTTTCCTAGGTGACCTAGAAAAGTAAATTAATACTAGAAAAATAAATTCAAAGTGGTTAAGTAGATAAGCAAGCATTATAGACTACATCATCTGTTTATGATATAGGGCTTTTTTTGTCAATCAAATGATGCAATTTCATATCAAGTGAAGACAGAGAGAGGGATAGACTTTGTATCGGGAAAAGGTAAAGATTTCCCCTGTCCAGTTGTTTCTGACTTTAGACGGCAGTGCTCCTCTCCGCTTCTTACCCAAGGGAGCCAGCATTGTCCAAAGACATTTTCAGGGTCATGTGGGCAGGATGATTATATGCCATGGCGCATGGGACACCATTACCTTCCCATCAAAGGGTTCCTATTTATCTACTTTCACTTGCATGTTTTCAAACTGCTAGTGAGCAGGAGCTGGAGCAAGTAACGGGAGGTCAATCCATCGTACAGCACTCAGGTCTCAAACCCAGGCTGTCAGCTTTCCAGAAGACAAAAACAAGCTCAGCGTCTTTAACTGCTGAGCCTTGCAGCCCACTTAGGGAAACATAAACTAAATAGCAAATCTCCTTGTAGTATTTATTAATTTATAGCCTGTTTTTCCCCCCAAGGAGCTTAGGATAATATTCATAAAGGTATCTAGAAATTAAGAATTTAGTTAGTTTCTTTTCCAGGTGGTCTGATCCAGACTACATTTTCCAGACTAACTGAAAGAAAATTGGAACATAATGTATGTGGTGCAATTCTTGGCTTACAAACTGCGTAGAAAAATGTTTATTAGGAGAAATTATTATGAGGAATAGCTACATACATAGCTCCATATGGTAGATAAATTTTAAGGCCAGTTTGACAAATCAATTTCTCTGCAGATTTTTAAAATTCACAGATAAATGGAGTGAAAATAAGTTGTGATTAATACAGACATATAATAACTGATTTGTTTGCCCATAATTGTCTTGCAGCTATCTATTTTATACATAGAATTCACTTAATTTCCAAACAGTGGAACTTTGTACCCAGAGAACTTTATGACAAAGTGGAGTTTTGAATCTAAGACTTCTTGTTTTAGCACAGTAATAATAATTAGACAAACAATACTTTACCTAGTAATCAATGGTGTTTTAAAAATAACTCCTATGCTGTTCTGAGTTGAAAGAATAGCTTGTGCCTCAAAATCTGAATGAAATTTATCAAATTATACATACATAGACACACTTACTCAGTCACTCACTTTGAAGAATCTTAATGTTTGATTATGCACTGTTAAGAGTATCATCATACCAGCAACTCACCTTCAACAAATCCCATGGATTTCTAAAGGCCACCTTTTCAATATTTATTATCTACTGCACATAGTAAATTAGAAGCATGTTTAGATGATGTTAAACATGGCTAACATGTAAGCCACAAAAAAGTGCTAGAAGAAACGTAACTTTTGACTATCTGCTTCTAATAGTTAACTGGTGAAAGTTATACCAGTGATTTAACTTTATTTATTTAAGCTTCTATGCCAGACATGTCAAACACAAGGCTCGCGGGCCGGATGGTTTCATGTGGCCTGTGAAGCCATCCTGGAAACAGTGAGGGAACGGCCCCCTCTGCCTTGGCCTGGCCCAGGCCAGCCAGGAGCCAAAGTACAATTTTGTGATGGCCATCTATGCTGAAACGCATTCAGTCTTAGCTCCATAAGCCCCCCCCCCCCCGCATTGCCTGAGAGGAACAGTGAGGCTCCTCCAGTGGACCATGCCTTGGCACTTGCCCTGGTCCCACCCCTTTCTGCCAGAGACTGTCAGATCTATCCCACTCCTGCCCAAGCCCCCACAGGCACCCTTGACGCGAATGATGTAGAGCTGGCCACACCCACCCAGTAGGCCACACCTACTCCATCCACGCCCACCCATCCACGCCCACCCAGTAGGCCACACCCACCCAGCCCTCTGAGGGATGCTGATGCAGCCCTCAATGAAATTGAGTTTGACACCCCTATTCTATGCCATTCCACTTCAACAGGAATTAAGAATTTAAAATCCTTTTAATCTCAGAAGAGGCTATCTATTCTAGTACACTTTAATTTTACATTTATGTTTACATAAAGTTTATATTTATTCTTTCACCCATCCTTCAGATTCTCAGAACTGCATGAAAGAAAAAGAATCAATTTTGATGTCTCTATACCACACAAAGTAGGCTTAAAGTTAGTGGGAACAGAATCATAACGGAACCCTTTCTTGCTTTGGCCTACATACACCTCACAAAAACTGGCATTAATCTTGTGTTTTTCATCAAACTTTTGTGGGGCAGCAAACATAAGTACTATATTGGAGGCAAGAACTCCTTTAAAACGTTTTGCTTAAAAAAGAAAAAAAGGATCTTAAGCTTTAGAATAAGAAATGCAAATAATCAATAGTTATGCTATAGAGTAGACATCCCCAAGTCCACACAGTGTTACAATAAATACAGAATGTAAAGAACTCAGACACAGAAATGCTGATTCTCATATAAAAGCAAAACCTATATTTAACAAAGATAACTTATTTAACTTATTCCTGATAATTAGAAAACAGTCTATAAAGTATCAATTTTTAAAAAATGAGTGGAAGGCTAGAGGAAAGTAAAGATCACTTCACTTAACATTATTAGTTGTGTTATGCTATGAGTTATCCAAAAGCAGTTGTACATCAAAATAATAAGTCAAAATAATAAATTAAATAAATAAATAAATCCATTCTGGACAAAGTAGCAAAAAGTATTATTAAAGAAAGAAAATCACCCAACATAGAGAATAAAAACTCTTAGGAGCAAAGTGGATTTGCTCCTAGTTAAAAGGTTTGATTTAAATCATCTCGATTTAAATCATAATTTTTAAAGAGCAGCTATCATCTCTGTCCTGCAACGACTCCTCTTCTGACCCGCTGTTGACTCACCGACAGTCCCATTCATTTTAATGGGACGGCTGGTGATGCGGCAGTGACACAACAAGGTGGGGGACGTGGTGGGCAGCAGGTGAGTGGATGCCCGCTAACAGGGGCTGCCATGATGGATCTGAAATGACAGGTGCCCTTTAAATGTAAAGACTCATTCTTGCTGGTAGTTAGAATCTTTAATGAAATGAAAGTTTCCTATTTAGAATAATAAGCTGTCAGGTTAGTAAAACAGTGATATCAGAACCGATTTTAGTTTCATAGGTTAATCACACATAGTTGGAGAACTAGTCAAATTCTTTTATTTAATTAAAACATTTAGAGCCTGGTACAGGTGCATTTCTCTTCAAACAACCATACAGTTTGTAGTGTACATAGATTTGCAAAACAATGGGATAAAGGAATAATCCTGAACTTTGTTTTATGATTTATCTCATGGTTACTGTGAGATTGTGTGAATGCATCAATGCAGTGCATGATATCTCAGCTTGCAGAACTTGGATTCATTGAATGAGTTTAGCAAAAATGTAAATATTGCAGAATATACAGCCTCATGCTACATAACTAAGCTCATTTCATGCTGAATAAACTAAATTTTTAATGTATCTTAAATATAAGATACCGCGTAGATGGTTCCGTCCCAGGCGCCTGGTGGACCCTGAGAGGTTCCTGACGGAGCTTGGGCCATATCCGGAGGATCTAGTTCATGACTCGGCGGAAAATCAGGCGGCAGCTTGGGAAGTAGCCGCTGCCGCAGCACTGGACCGAGTCGTGCCTTTGCGGCCTCTGACCCGGCGCAGATCTCAACTGGCCCCTTGGTTTACGGAGGAGCTGAGAGAGATGAAACGCCGGAAAAGACGCCTAGAGAGCAGTTGGAGGGCTAGCCGAACCGAATCCGACCGAGCACAGGTAAGGATGCATGTTAGATCCT
>NW_015386606.1:52680-110017 GCF_001527695.2 Protobothrops mucrosquamatus | reverse complement strand
AGAGTGGGTCTCCTCAGGGTGCCGTCAGCCAGACAGTGCCGGCTGGCGACCTCCAGGGGGAGGGCCTTCTCGGTGGGAGCCCCCACCCTCTGGAACGAACTACCCCCAGAGATCCGGGTGATCCCGGATCTCCCCTCCTTCCGCCGCGCCCTAAAGACATGGCTCTTCCAACAGGCGGGATTGGCCTAGGGAATTTTTACTGGGGTTTTTAAGAGAAATTTTAATTATATAGGCCATAGTAATATTTCTTTTTAATTTGGTTTTAAATTAGGTATTTATTGTAGTATCTGTTTTATAAGGCTGTCAGCCGCCCTGAGTCCGGTAAGGAGAAGGGCGGGATATAAATGGAATAAATAAATAAATAAATAAAATAAATAAAACTATATTTAGATAGATTTTACTCCAAAAGCACTTTATTAAAATAAATTTGATAAAAATAAAAAATCCGATTTAAATAAAAAAAATCTGAAAATAATCCATTTTTTCATTTTTATTTTTTAAAATCATCGATTATTATTCACCCTGCTTAGGAAGCTTCTTGTCTCACTAATCTTCAGATTTTTCTAAGAGTGATAGCAAACATATAGACAGAAGTGCTGCAACAAATGTAAGACATACAACTTTCAAAAGTATTTGACAAAGTCTGTTACTGAAGTGTCCTAAGCTAACACAACAGCTATGGCATTAAATTATTTTCATGGACTGGTAATTGTTAAAAGATCATAAACAATTAATAGGTACCAATAGATAATAAATTTAACACTGAAAGATTCTAGCATAACACATTGGCACTACATTTTAGTATAATGTATACTGGTTCTGAAAAACTCAAATGTTTTATATATAATGGAATCTGATTGGTTTAATCAGTATTTGATAAAGATAGCTATATATGACATTCTGAATCATAGGTAATAGACTTAAAAAACTAGATTCTAAGAAGCATGGCTCAGTAATAAGCTTCTAGTTGCCCAATCTAGCCAATGACAATGAAACAGGTTATACAACCACAGCTAACTTTATAATTTATATTGCTTAGCAAATCCTTGGCACACTAAGGAACAAAGACATCATTTTTATTTATATTACATTTACAAATGAAAACATAGTTTTATTAATCTTTTATGCTGGAAGCCCTTTGACCTTCCAAAAAGCCCTTAGTGGTAGGTCATGCTCCTATTATCTAGTTCTGGGATCTGTTTTAATTCAATTATAAAAATTAATAATAGTTAATTCCAAAGTGACCAGCTCTTCCTAATCTTTCTGGTTTTAAATCATTTCTTAATCCATCTTCCCATTCTGACACATAGGAGAAAAAAATCTTTTTAAAATTGGGTGATGATTTTGTCATTCAAGAATACATTCTGTTCCCTGTTTCCCTGGACACAGTTGTGGCTCTTATCAAAGTTGTTTATAGACTCAGTACTTGAACTTTACCTTCATTTGCATCTCTACCATGTCCCAAATGTCACTCAAAGAAAACTAAGAATCTTACATGGTGAATAACAGCAGGATGCACATGAAATGGTCTCTTGCTTCCTAGCCAGGTGCCTTAACCACTAGTTCAAACTGGCTCTCAATATTCAATGTTTTCATATAAAAATATTGTCTCTCATATTTGTTCAAACAAAACTCGTTGAATTGGATAAAACTCAGAAAGCTTCCTGGATTTGGAAAACACTGAAGAAGAGACAACAATATTTGTGCAATATGCATATGCAAAATTTTGGAATTTTGGAATAATGAAAATACAGGGCAATGTTGTTGTTTTATGCCTTCACGTCAGTGTTGAGTCCTGGCAACAGTCTGGACCAATCCCTGCATTTTTTTGGCAAGATTTCATAAGTAGTTTGCATTGCCTGCTCCCTAGAGCCAAGAGAGAGTGGCCCAAGGTCATCTGGCTGGCTTCACTCTCTTCTGGTTTCTAGCTATAAACACCAAACTATAATACCAAACTGGCTCTATTACTGGGCAATACTGACCAATAAATTTTATCTGTGTCACAAAACATCACAAGACCATGGCTCTGCAGCATAGGAATCCTAAAGCTTTGTAGCTTTTCTACCAAGAGAAATAACATATATCTATTTTTCTGAAATTAGTTTACACATCTAGTTGCAACCAGTCTCTCCCTATTTCAATCTAGCCCACTTATGTATCCATGATATTTCTTATTTGCTACACTTTAATGTGGGGCTCACTACTCAAATATAGTATGATTGGGCTTATACATATGAACATAGAAATGAAGAAATATAATTAGTAATATAAATATGATCTAGCATTTCCAACAATGAACTAAAACAGGGAAAACAGTATATAGCATAAATTATTTCTACTGATTATAATTGCTGCATACCAAGCTGCTTGCTTACATATACTTCATCATTCTCATTTTTTTCTTGAAAACAATTTAAAACTTGTAGTCAATATTTTTAGCTAGCCTGGTATTTTATTACGCATGAAAAAAGTCAACATAGATTATAAGAGCATTTCCATGGCCCTAATAAGCAATCTGCTGTAAACTGTGATTAGTAGCAAAGCAAAGTTGTAACATACCACAACCTTGTAATACTGTACCCATTTTCTGAGAATTAGACCCATCATACTCAGTAGGATTTTTTTCTGAATAGATATACATATGAATTAGTTTCTCTTATTAAAGTCCATAAATTTAAAAACCAGAATCCTACTTTCATGGTTCAGCCATTAAACTCCACTGATCTCTTTAGTAACATATACATTACTAAGATTTAGAAATCAAAGTTTGATCTTAACTAAAATAACTTGAAAGTTATCTTGTGTGACACTGCTAAAATTGCAAGCAATGATCAATGGATCATTTATAGTTTCTTGTTCCTATGAAATTAAGCCTTCCTATTTGCATCTCCACCATCATCTACAGCTGGTAGGATGTATGTCTGTAAACTCTCACTTCCCTGTTAGAGGTTAGAATGCTGTTCCAGGAGAGCTCATACATTACATGATCAGAAATGTCTTTTGCAAAACTTTTGGATTTTTTTTTTATACTATGAAACTTCCAAAGTTTCCAAATTTTCAAATTTCATTGAATATACTTAATTCACCTCTTCTATTTGTACCATTTCTTCCTTTTCTGTCCAATTACAGTTTCTGTCCAATTACAGTTTCATTTACACTTTCTAGCACTTGACAATTATTTTCCTAGAACATCAATGAATAACCTACAACTGTCTGTAGCTTCAAAGAATCTTTTTTGTAACTTTAGCATATTTTTGAGTATGCTGCTGAAATTTGAAAGGACATTTTTCTTCCACTGTGAAGCAAGAGCTAATATAGCTCTTAAAATAGAATTAAACACAATATAAAGAACTCACCTGAAACTTAGAAAAAATTTACCCTTCCCATTGTGTCATTGCCCCAAACACTGCGGCCCCCAGAGCCCCAAAAGATTGCAGACTTCTCAGCAATCTAAAAGCTGCTCTTCCATCCCTACAATGACCTATTGCACACATATATTACTCCATCCCTATTTTACAGAAGCAGAATCTAGCAGACATCTGCAACCCCATCATTCCTCAAGTGACTTTATGGGAATAACTTACTTGAGCAAAACTGGGATCTTGTATACAATGGTACGTCAGTACTCAACTGCTTTGAAAGTCATCAAATTTGGTGCTCAACACATTTTGATGGGAAAACTTTGTCCCATTAATTGTCATTTGTTTGGTACTTGACGAGCAAGCTAGAACTTGTCGGTGTCAGTTGCCTCATGACTCGCTACCCTTTCTAGTCAAAACAAGGCGTCACACATTAGTCACATGGTAACTCTTGCTCTGTGCAGATCCCCTTGCGGTCTTAACTTCTGTGGTCATTTTGTGTATTTTTGTGCTTTTTTTCTCATCAGTACAGTTAAGATGAAGTTTTTATTTATTTATTTGGAACCCAGCAACGGTTATAAATATGAACCAGTTGCCAAGCATCTCAGTTTTGATCACATGATTGTGGGGATGCTGCAAAGTTCATAACACTGTGAAAAAAGGTCATTAAGTCACTTTTTTCAGTGCCATTGTAACTTTGAATAGTCACTAAATGAACTATTGCAAGCTGAGGACTACCTGTATTTCATTGCTACTCATACAAAGGAAGATGGTATCATATCAAACTGTTTTCTCAACAGGAATAAAATTAGAACAAGGAACCTTTGATTTCCAGTGTTGAAAATAATTTCTGATCATGTGTTGAACTATTGGCAATGCTAGAGGTGTAAAACATATTTTTAAAAATCTGAGTGAGAACTTTCAGCCTCGAGCATAGTTTTAATTCCCTATGCATTTTTGCTACCTTTATGAATGAAAACAACTTGAAAACCTTTGTCCATACCCTCAAAATTAGAAGCAGCAGGGCTTTTTTTGTCATAGAACGCCAGGAACGGAGTTCCGGCATCTTTTTTGGATGGAACCTTGTAGGGTAGGCAAGGCAGGTTGTATGACATGTGTGAGTTCCTGCACTTTTTTTTTTTTTTTTTTTTTTACAAAAAAAGCACTGTGAAGCAGTAATACTAATTTATTCTTCCCTGTTAAAATGTGTGTCAAATATTTCCTATAAGTGCTAAATATATATATATATATATATATATATATATATATATATATATATATATATATATATATATATATATATATATATATATATATATATATATATATATATATATATATATATATATATTAATTTTAGGTACATTTTTGGATGAGACAGTCATAAATTGAAGAAGGTTCAAAGAAAGTCATTAATGAAAACATCAGACATTATCAAATGTTTCTTCATTAAAAATAATAAATAAAATTAAAATATATAGCTGGAAAATAAACACACGCACAAAAGAAAACACTATTCCCTCAAAGCTATTCTCCTTCAATGCTGCCAAAATACAAAGAACATGCATAAGAATACTTTCAGCTCTCTCAGTCCTCTCCTCTTGCTAACTAACACTAACAAAATCCCCTCCCTCATATTTTTAGTACATGATATGTGGACTGGTTTAGCCAATTGAAAATTTAAAAAATCTGGTTGTTTCAAGGGGAGCCTTCCTGGCTGCAAGGATGCCATTCCTTCTGTTTCTATTTAAGAGCAAATGTGATTTGTAAAATCAGGAGGTTAGCATTTTGGTATTTTTTGCAACCAAGCATTTTTCATAGTAGAACCTGGCTGCTTGCTACTGCAGCTGTAAAACTGCAAATATTTGCAACTTTTCCCAGGTTTGCAGAGCTGCAGTGAAATTGACAGAGTTGTACATTTCCCTCTTTTCTTCATAGTACCAGTAATAAGGCTTTCAAGATTTTATTCCAACAAATGCCTGCTTACTGGATCAATTCATTTGATCCCAGGAAGTGAAGTTGCAAAAGAAAAGATCACCTTTGCTCTGACTGTCCATCTATATATCTATCTAAACAGCATATTATAATGTTCTTTAATCCTATAATAAATTACTGTCATTTTTGTATATTTATGCTATATACAAACCTTTTTTTCTCAAGACATATATTTAGACCAAACTTTTCCTCATGTATTTATCTCAACTTTTCAACAAGTGAATGAAAGTCCAGCATATTCATATGGTGGCGTTTTATTTCTATCAATATCACAACTTTTCTGAAATGCAATATTGGAAAAAATAATCTATTAAATAACCAAATGCTTAGCTATATTTGCTCACAAATAAAGTCAAACTACTCTCACACATTTAAACACAGCTAGCATTGGACTTGCTTTTTAATTTCTCTTGCGTAAAAGCAGTCATTGATTAAAATATACACTAAGTTTAAAACACATCTGTTCAAAAATAATTCTTTTCAGCTTCAGTGTGGCTAGTTCTTTAAGAAGCTCAACTTATCACTTATAAATAAGCTGTAGAATACTTAGGTTCTTTTCAAAGGACACATTTATTTAAATTTCCCACTGAAAACAAATGTTTCACACAAAAACACATAAACATATTCTCATGTTTCATGGAAGTCTTAATAACAAATTAACATTTTTATTTTCTAAAATATACTGATGATAAAAGTAGAACAAAGGCAAGTTCACATTTCATTAGAAATAGGGCTAAATACAACCTTTTCCTTCTGAGGCATACATATCTTAAAATCATTATAATGTATTAAAAAAAAACTAAGCATCAAAGCTGGAGAAACACGATACATTTTTAAAACTGGGCTTTTCACAATCTACTTTCCCAAAGGCCAGTGCACCCTTGTAGTTTAAATAATGTTCACTTCTCTACAAGGAGCTGGCCTGAATGAACAATGAAACTTGCAATTCTGGGGAGGGATACACACAAAAGCAAAACCAGAAACTGCCCGTTTGCAAGACAAATCCTTCCTAAATGAGCTAAAATGGAGACAGAATTTCATTTCTGCCCTGGAGAAACAGACAGAAAGGGCAGCAGAGCCAGGGCCAGGTCAAGGTCACTAGCGGGGCAGTTTGCAGCTGCTTGCGTTGCTCTCTTCAACAGCAAGCACAACAGGCCTTCCAAACTCTACGCCCAGACCTTCTGCGCGCGCACACACACCCCAGTTAAAAACAAAACAACTTTATATTTCAAATTCTCATTTGCTCAAATGTTGGCTTATATGGTATTTCACAACTCGGCACTTTTAAAATACAAACGTCTCTCTCTCTCTCTCTCTCTCTCAGATTCTTGCAAAGCATCACTATCATCTTTTTTTTTTCCCCTACTGGAGAATAGGGTAGTAGAACAGCAAAAGCAGTCCCTCGCGGGTTCAGGAAACTCACTTATGCAAGCTTCCTGAATTCGGTTTTCATAGGAGCACGACTCTCGCCTTTTAACTATAAATATATTCCTTTTTAAAACCGTGAGGCCGACAGCAGGGTGGCGGGGCCGTGAGTGTGGAATCGAGCCCTGTGCTGGGAGGGGTCAAACAGGAAGCCCTTCAGCCCCGAGTTTACGCGGCAAGGAAAAGGAAGGCTGTGCGCGCGCGCGCTCCCCCAAGTGCCAAGCCGTGCCCGGCCTTTCCCTACCTCAGCCCCGGATCACGCGTGCCAGGCTGATCCTGTATTCTGGGCGGCGGGAGGGCAGGAGAGAGGAACAGTGCCTAGGGCAGAGCGGCGGGGGGGAAAAGTGGGAGGGGGCGTTTTGGTAGTCTGGGGAAATCTTTCCCTCTATAAACTCTCGCTAATTATATATATATATATAGGAACCAGTCGGTAATCGGTCGCATCTTCCCCTGCGACAAGGGCACGGTCGCTCACCCTCCCACGCACACAAGCACCCTTTTCTCAGCAGCCACCCGCCACAATCTTCGCTTTCCCTTCCTCTCGCTCCCCCTCCTGGGTGAACTTCAGGTGACCGACCGTGGCTTTGACACATAAGCAGTTCAGCCTGCCGACAACGAACCTCGGGGCGCAGCCAGGGAGGGGCCAAGCGAGGCTGCACAGAACGTCGGTGCGGAGGCAAGGAGGGGAAAAAATGACCCCTCGAATTCACCCCCGCCTCCATTCCTCTTTTTCTTCGGAGAAGGAGCCTCGAGTCGCTTTAAAGGTCTTTTAAAACGTGTGTCTTATTCGTCCGAAGATAATTCCCCTTCCTCTCCGCAAAGAATGCCCGATCGCTTCTCCATTCCAGAGAGAAGCAGAAGAAAAAGTTAACTGTTTTTGAGAAGAATTGAGGAGGAGGACGGGGGGGGGGAGGGCAAACTGGCGGAGAAGGGGAGAAGCTGCGGTGTGGTTGTGTGCGTTGCCCGCACCAGGTGGGGGAAGTGGGGGTGACCCGCGCTCTCAGTCCTTCCTGCCTCTCAGTCCTTCCTTCTGGTCTGGGGCAGAGACGCGTAAACCTTTGGCTAGCTGAGGCTCCATCTGACCCTTCATTTTATTGCAGCGAGGGGGCGAAGCAGACTCCAGCTCGCCTGCCACCGCCGCTGCTATGCCGCCGCCTCCGCCACCCCCTCTGCTCTGCAGGGACCTCGCATGCCACGATCTCCCTCTCGCCCTCCCCGCACTTCTCGGCGACGGCAAAGCGGCAGACCCGGAGTCCCCTGTGCCCCTCTATCCTATCCCACCCCCCACCCGGCCGCTGCCTCGCCCTCCCCGCTGCTCTTCGCCTTCTCCCGCCTCTTCCCCGGCTCCGAGGCCGACCAGCCCAGCCGCAACCTTTAGCCGGAGACGGACCCCGCAACCGATTCCGCACAAGACACCAGAAACCCTTCCAATTGCGACTCCCCACCCCAATAAAAAAAGACCCCCTTCAGACTAAAAGGAGAAAGCCGCCCGTCCACGCACACAAATGCACAATCAAAAGAAAGGGGAGGGGAAAGAGCTAGAAGAGCGAAGAAAGAGAGGAGGGAAAGACACACACACTCACACATACACACGCTCTCCCTCTCTCGAGCTCACACAGACGCACTCAGACACAGAGAGAGGGAGAGAGGAGAAAAAAAAATTAAAAGGGCACAAGGCTGTTCATCACCAACATGGCTGCCTTAGCTCAGACCTAAAAGAGGCATAACCCGGGTGCTGTCTTTGTCAGTTTCACCTCTGTAACCCTAAACTAATGCACAAAACAACGGAGGAGGCTGCAGAGGGGGAGGTCGGAGACAGGCAGAAAAGGAAAAGGGAAGGTAGGGGGACATAGAAGGGGGGGAAAAAAGGAGCACTTACGTGAAGAGAGGCGCTTGGGTTGCTCCTGCTTCCTCCTGGGCATTTTCCCCCCTTTTCACATTCTCCTCCTTGGTTTAATGGGAGACCAAAGGAAAAAAAAAATCCCAAAGAGGGACAGAGGCAGGCACAAAGCGGGGCAAGGGAAGCTGCCCAACAGAGGTTGCTTTTCTTCTCGTGGGCAAGTGGGGGGGGGGAGGCGGTTAGAAAGCCGCTTTTCCTGGAGCCAAGGAGAAGGGATTCCCCGCTCCCCTTTTCCTTGCCCTCCCTCCCCCACCTTTTCTTTCTCTGCCCCCCGGTCGTGCACCTGGTTTGTCCCCGGTCGCAATATTCCTCAATGGAAATGGATCTAATGGACGAGGGAGAGTGTGTGCTCATATGCGGTGTCAATAATGAGGGCTGGTGCGGCGGTGTCTATGGCTGCTCCCTGTGTGTGTCTCCAAGCCCCTAACTAACACTAATGCAGGGATCAAAGGGCAGCGGCGGCGGCAGTGCTCGCAGCTCACACACAGGCTGGGGAGGGAGAAAAGGAGAGAGAGAGGAGACGAGACACACACGCACACAAGGCAGAGCTAAGAAGGAAGGTGCCCCCAGGCTCTTAGGCTGTACTTTACACACCGAACTGCGAGCGCTCTTCCTCGCGAGGTTCAAGGGGGGACAAAGGCTGTCGCCGCCAGGATGCGCCCCCATTTTTTCCTCTTAGAATCGTTGGGGGAAGGAATGGGAGAGGGAGTCCCACGTCGATTGCAAAATAAAATGGTCTGAGAAATATTATAAAGGTCAAGTTGGTGCGATAATATTTTGGGCGTGGAGAAAGGAAGGTGGTCACATAACTAAACCGAATTACGCCGAGTAGGTATGCAAATAGAGTCCTCTTTAATAAATCAAAGCGTCGGAGGAGGCAAGCATAAGAACATTAACCTTTTAATTTCTTGATGTAAAGAATGGAAGTGGAAGGGGGGTGGTGGAGCAAGATTAGGTCAGCCTTAATAATTGATTCTGGAGTACACTCACATTGACTTCTGAGTTTATAGTTTATTTCTGCATAAATGCGGGTTTCGAAAAAAACCTTATTGAAACCTTCCCACTGAATAGCACGAAGCCGGGATTGCAGTTATTAACCGATACGGGGCTTTCATTGCCGTACAAAACCATACATTTTTCTATCAAGACAAACATGAAAAGAGGATGAGTGCGGGTGGAGGAATGGAGAAAGGGTTGAATCCCCCAGAAAGTACTGGAAAAGAGAAGTGCTCTTTTTGTGTTCAACTTCCAGTCATTTGGACTGAGATTCATGCTGAGGTAGTTGATGATTTCAACTCTAAAACTTGTTAACACAATGGAAGTGAAATGATTGGAGGCACAGTTGCTTCTCAGAACCCTCACTAACTTTGAACTTGGTACCTGACATAAAGTGAATAATAACGCAGATATTTTTTACAAAAACTGTTTTAATGGGCTGTTCTCTTTTTGTATATTCTTGCTTTTGGCAATCTTACTCACCATTGCACTATTTCGGAGTTGTTCTTGCTAGTGGTAATCATTTCTTTTACAAAAAGAACAATATTGGCAATTTATTCTAAAAAGACTAAATGGTACCCATCAATAGTCCATATTTAGGCCTATATCAATGCCATAATCACCATGAGAGTAAGTAGCAAATACTGCTCAATAAAATTACATTTCTTTGATAGTTTCAAATTTTCATCCTCTCACCTTTTCTTTTGTCTTTAACTCTTAGTTTCTTTTAATTATCATTTTTATATTATACACTATGTAGAACTTTAGATATATATGTAGGTGCTAGTCAAGGACTGGACTAAAATTTACCTACCTACCTACCACATACATATATATTCAAGAGAAGCCCAGCCAAGCTTGATTTTTCACTCCATTGGTGGCTCATCACATATGACCCTCTGAACATAGGTTTCCTGCTGCATATTCCTATGAAGAAATGTCATTTGAGTAGAACAAGCATGTTTTCAAAGGTGATCCGAGTTCATTTAAATTAAATAGGAATGGAAAAATTATAGGAACGTGTGCATTTCAAAGAACAACAAATATTAATAACCCTTTCTATCATATATAAACTACTTTGCAAATATAACACTTTCTATACCTTTGTGTGAAACTCCAATATAACTCCAGTATGCTTGAGTCAGAGATTGTGTATAGTTTTGTTTCCACTAAATTCATATCTCTTGAGTTAATGTTTCCACATTATTCTTTTTTAATTATATCAAATAAGTCATTTCTACAAATGAGAAAAGTGGTTAGTTCTCATGCCTGGTATCCTATAGCAAAGTTCAGTATGTTTTTTACATTTTACAGGAATGCTCAAAACGCACTGAAATCAAGTTCAAATAGATAATACAAAAAACAAAACACTTTTATGAAATAGTCTTAATAGATTTAGAAACCCATTTTAAAAGTACTAAAATGTATCTTTTGCCTTTTAAACAGTAGAGACTTGTGAAGTCAGGTAAGTTTACTTTCAGCTAGACCTTTTAAAATGTACAGAAGATGATTTGAACTACTACTTTAACTGTGTTAGGTTAGATTACGTAAATGGAATTATCTTATTTGTGAGTTATTTAGATTGACCTTGCAATAAAAGATGGAAATTAACTCAAATAATCAAATGTATATTTATATAAGAACATTCTCACAACTATTTTTAGAGTAACTAAAATGTTACATTCTAGAACTAGTGGATTGTTTTAAGGAAGCTGTAAGTGCTGATGATCTTGAATAATAGGATTTCACTAATCTGTTTTTACCATGGTCATAATCAACAATTGATATAAAATATACACATATATTTTTATTTACATTAATGGGCTATCACAGTTCATAATGACCAACTTGAAATAAATATAAACAAGTTCATTTGTTTCAGAATTTATATACTAAGTTTAGGACAAAAATAAGGCAGTTTACATCAAAAGATAACAAAAGGCAATACTAGAGAATTATCATACATCAATAAAGTATAAAATATTAAAATATTTTCAATAATTGGAAGCAGCCTATTAAAAAATAGCAAAGAGCACAAATATTTTCTATTTATTTGTTAGACTTGTATGCTTCCCATTTCACCTAAAGGTGACTTATTATTAATTAAACATGGTTTGAAATCAAGTCTTACACACTTTAATAGAAATTTCACATACATGGCATGGCTACTGAAAGATCCTATTTCAAGATCACACCAGTCTAATAAACAGTGAAATGAGGTTACAAATTGGTGAAATCTGGGCAGATTACAATGGAAAGGTTTAATTTTTAATTTCCAGTATTTATATTCTACCAAATTATAATCTCCTAGGTCAGTGATGGCGAGCCTTTTAGAGACCGAGTGCCCAAACTGCAACCCAAAACCCACTTATGCATCGTCGGGTGCCGGGTGGGTGTGGCCCATTGGGTGGGCGTGGCTGCGGTGGTAACGGCAGACTGGGTGGGACTAAAAAGTTCAATCAATCAATGCCAACTTTGCAAGATCTTTTTTTTTCCTGCAAGAAGTTGAAATTGACTGATTGATTGAACCTTTTTTTTTTTGTACATGGCAGCGGAGGCCTAAAGCGAAAAGGTTTTATAAAACCCAGCTGAAGGCCTAGGACTGGGGCGACGGTGCGCGTGCCCACAGAGAGGGCTCTGAGTGCCGCCTCTGGCACCCGTGCCATAGGTTCGCCACCACTGTCCTAGGTGATTCACACTAAAACATGTTTCACATCTTCTGAATGAACTACTTTAATCCTGTTTTGATTTTACAGTACAATTAATCTTAACTTCTAAATTAACACTAAAACTAACACAGGATTAAAATGGCCCCTTACCAAATGCAAGACCCTTCATTTTCAAAAGCTTGTTGAGAAAAGGAAACTAGTTTGCCTAAATATGTGTGGGGACCACCAGGGGATGGGGAAGGGTAAGGGTAAGGGGAAGGGGGTGGTAGAAGCATATTCTAGAGGTCCTTGTCAGTCACAAAGAAACTGTTTTGGGGGGCCAGCTTCTTCCCTCCCTTTCCAGACCAGGGATACCCTCAGCATCTAAAACAAATAATTCCATTGATACTCTGGTTCAAGCCTTTCACAGAATTATAGGTTACTATCAGCACTCTGAACTCTAATCAGGAACATATGAAAAGCCAATAGAGTTCTCAAATTATGAATTTTAATTAATTAAATTAAGATCAACTAGCTGTCAACTACAAACGTATGTCGACTGCAACTTTCTGCACCGACTACATTTTCCAGTTAATCTTCAAGAGTAGCAGCCCCAATACATTGCAGTCTAGAGGTAATAATGGCCTTAATATTGCCACAGGCCCTGTTCTAAAAGGAGCCACCACAAACACATTAATCATAGCTAGGAAAAGCCACCACTGTCCAGGTCTACCACCTGTTGATCCAATTGGACCTATGAATTCAGAAGCACCAGGTGGATCTGAGACATATACATATGAACACATATGTAATCTTAAAGGGAAATTGAAACATTTTAAACATGCTGAACACTGACGTTCAGTATACTTTGTTTGTTTGTTAAATTTATTTCCCCCCATCTTGCTGTGGGGCTACTCTAGGTAGCTTACAACAATAAAAAGAGATAAAAAGAGTGTAAACAGAAATAAATAAATAAAATGAAAAATAACACAACTAGAATATATCAATATGATAACCAAAAAGATGGAAGGGTGGAGAGTAGAGAGCAAGAGAGGGAGGTGGAGTCTGCCATCAATCCAGCAGCTACCTCCAGGGTGGAACACTCCTATTTGGTTCCCAGGCCAACCAGCAGAGCCAGGTCTTCAGCCTCTTGCAGAAGGATGGGGGAGGGGGGCAGATCTTGCCCAAAGAGATGTTTCAAAGGGTGATTATATCTATCTTGAATAAGAGTTGTGAGGCAAAAATAATCTATCAAAAATTATTAAAAAGGTAATACAGGTAGTCTTTCATTTAGTGACTATTTGAAGTTACAACGGCACTGAAAAAAGAGACCGGTTTTCACACTTATGATCATTGCAGTATCCCCATGGTCATGTGATCAAAATTCAGCCACTTGGGAACTGACTCATACTTACTCAGTTGCAGCATCCTGCGGTCATGTGACCCCCTTTTGCGACCTTCTGACAAGCAAAGTCAATGGGGAAACCAGATTCACTTAAACAACCGTGTTACTAACTTAACTGCAGGCATTCACTTAACAATTGGGGCACAAAATGTCATAAAATGGGGCAAAACTCATTTGTCTCAGCAACAGAAATGTTGGACTCAGATGTTTAAGCATGTTCTAACTGTCTGCTGTATATAAATATCCAAGCACTGCATATGGAACCGGGGAAGTTTAAACTCCTTTTAAAGGGAGCTTGGTATAGAGTGTATTGCAATACTTTGGATATAACCAAGGCAAGGTCTGTTTTTCTTTAATCAAGGACTTAGCTGGCAATTCAGACTAAGTTAATAAAAGATGCTCTTACCCAAAGCTAGAAATGTGAATATTGACCTTAACCCAGCTAAGAAACCAGAAGAATTCTGTTAAACCCTATCAGCTCTGCTTCAATTATCTTTAGTTAAATAGCAAACCAAATTTTAATCCCACAAGTTTTATCAGAAACAGTGTTAATTAATTTAAGTGTTATACTACCTTTCCCCCTTATAATCATTTCTCTAGTGAAATACCCAAAATTCACTAAGGTTCAGGAAGCTCATATAGAGACCTTTCTATAGTAAAACAAATAGAAAAAACATATAACTGTGGTTTCAATGAATTAAAACAGGTAATAACCTAAGATTGAGCACAGATGTATAGAACTACAAAAAATAGATTTATATTCAAATTGCATATCTATACTTGCTATTTGAATGTTTAGATTAGGAGTAACTATTTAAAATTGAAATAAAGTTTCAATTTCAAATAAGTAAAGGACTTGCAACTGAAATATTATTTTAAAACAATCAGGATGTTATATCATAAATGTAATAACAAAATATTAGATAGTTGTTTTCTTAGCAACTGCACGCTTTCGTACATCGTTTATACTTTAGCTTCCAAAAGTCTTCTGCAAGCAAGCAATCTAGGTCTCTAGTAATATCTATCTTGTCTTTCACTGCAGCATACATTTTGGTTGGGTTCACACAATTTAACTTTACTTGGTCACTAAATTAACCCATTTTTGGATTTGGACAATACATTTAACTGTATACCAATCATACCCACAAACTAGTCATAGCTGGAATGAATTAAGCTTGCTGTCTAAATGCAACTGCTAGACATTTAAGCATTTCTCATTAGACACCTGGCTTTAGGAGAAAGAGAAAAGAGTATTAGCCTGACAAAAAATGGGGATAATGAGATACTTTTGACTATGTTGACTGTTTGGTTTAGGCCCATCCATCATGCAGGTATCCAGCAGATAAACTCTGTAAGATTAAAATTACTTTGATCATCAGGTCAAAGATTAAATATTGGATGTTAAATATTGGATTTGTTTCTCTCTCTCTTTTTTTTACAAGTTCACCAGTGGAATGGTGAAATGTTGAGCTTTTTCAAACCACATAAAATTGGCAAATGTACTGCCTGTATTTCCTTCATTGATATGATCCTTCCTCCCTCCTGCCCTTTCTCCCTCCCTCTATAATAAGAATTTTGCCAGTTTCCATCTCAAGTAAGGAGAAGAATGGTTAAAACAATATTTTCTTTTAATCATTCCACCAACAGACATACCCAATGAGAAGATGTCAATGAGTCAGGGAAGTGGGACTCATAAAAAAATTTATAGTGGAAGTCATAGGCCCTGAAGGACCCACCTGTAGAAAGAGGAGCAATTGGTATTTTAGCAAGCCATAAACAAAGTAGAGGAATGAGCTGAAACCCAGAAAGGGATTTCTTAAGACAGGCTCATTTCCAGTGAGGTTACATATGGGAAGCAAGTAGCTTTAGCACAAACAAAACAAAACAAGCTTCATTCTTTCACTTGGCAGAAATGTTGTTAGTGCAACATTTCTTCCAACAAAGGCAACTTTAGAGGAATAGTTTTAAAGTTGGCATCAGAAAGTTGTTTCTAGACCTGAAGGCAGATGCCACAAAAAAGAAGTCTCTGTGATTCAGGAGAAGTTTGGACTTTACTTTCTGAACATCATTCTTCCTTCAACATCTCCTATATTTCTATAAAAATTAATGCCGACAGTGGCACTGGTTTTGTCTCTACTATTGGAAATCTTTTTTGGGATGTTTAGGGAGTTGTAACTATAAAAAAGGAGAGGAAGAGGAAGAAGAGAAAGGAAAAAGAAAGACAAGGGAGAGGAGGAAGAGAAAGAAATAATTGATACTTTGAAACGTCCCTCTCCACTTCCCAGGATACGACCAATGTCACCTTTTTTACTAGATAACAAAACTTTATCTTAGTTTTTTTTTGCTAAGATTGTAATGCTTGGAACAATAAATCATATTAGATTACTTATTGTGTAGTATATTTAGTTCCAGTGCAACTAATATGAGGTTACTCTGAGGCAAGATAAAAAAATACAATGTTCTGATCAAAGGAAAATGTGAATTTAAGGCAGAAGTTAATAATAGGTTGCTAGAGTACATATTTTGATTTACTTTATAGTTATAAAAGCTTTTCATGAAAAACTTTCTTTAAAAAGGTTTCTTAACTTGCCAAGCAAAATACAGTGTTTTCTTAATCCTATATCACAGTGATGGCAAACATATGGCACACGTGCCAGAGGCGGCACTCAGAGCCCTCTCTGTGGGCACACCCGTCGCCGCCGCCAGCATCTTGCGCAGGTCCATTAGGCTGCCGCCGGCACCCAGAGCAACAGTCCCACCAGCACAAAGGAGGCGAAGTGGCCAGCTAGCAAGCTTGAGTAGAGGTAGTAGAGCACTCTCCCTGTGCTCGCTGGCCTCTGTGTGTGGGGGCCGATGGGGTCAGGCAGCAGCCGCCCCTGCCTCGCCTTGCCTTGCCCTGCAGCAATGGCACCCCCACCCTACCCCCTGACTCACCCTGCAGGAAAAGCCTCCTGCCCACTGCTCATGCCCCCCGCTGCCCCCCAAGGGCACCACAATGCTGATGCGGCCCTGGCATAAATAAGTGGGTTTTGGGTTGCGGTTTGGGCACTTGGTTCACCATCACTGCTATATCAGTTATGTTTTATGCATGCATATGACAATAAAAATTAGCACACTTTATCTTTTCAAGTAAAAACATGTTATTAATTGCTTAGAGATTGTTCAACTGATAGTTTGTAGTCTAGTTCTGACCAGGAGAAATAATTGTCACATAGATGCTGCTAGCTAAGGTGGAACACAGAGCGTACAATGAAGTAACCAATCTAAAGTCTACATTCTTTAATTTACTCTAGATCTAGACTATTGCTTCTATACACAGGATATATGGAAGTGATTGTAGTAGGCTCAGATATTAAAAGAACACCTCTAAGAGGCAACACCTTTAATAGGAATGGTCCACTTTGTACACTTCTGTCAGTACAGCAGTGTAATAGCAAAGTGTTGCTTTCAAATTAAAAAAAAATCCAATTCTATCATGGTTCTACTATAGGAACTGTACAGCATGACTTTCTTTTATGGAAATATGATTGGGAACATAATTAGTGGTGACCTGCACCTTAAAGATCTTGAGCTAGGAACTATTTAACTCAATCATCACATAAGCACATACCTTTTATTTACTTTGATTAAATCAAATTATGCACTTAAAATGCTGTTATTTTATCTACAGTGGTACCTCAGTACTCATCCTTAATTGGTTCTGGGAAGTGTGATGAGTACCAAAAACTATGAGTACCAAACATTTTTCCCCATAAGGAATAATGTACTGAGTCACAAGACAGCCAACACTGACAAGTTCTAGGTTGTGTGTTGAGTACCAAACAAATGATAAAGACTGGGACAAAATTTTCACGTCAAAATGCATTGAGTACTAAATTCAATGAATTACAAAGCATTTAAGTACCAAGGTACCACTGTATTTCTATAAACATTGGGACATTGTAAACCTCATATTACAATGTTTGTAAAAATCTGCATTTTATGTATGTATGCATATATTGTTATAAATACACACGAATTTAAAAAATTGTTATTATGCTAACATCTATATATGTATGTGTGTCTCTGTGTGTCTGTGTATGTATATAGTCTTACTGCTGTTACTAATATTACCACAAATTTTTGTACTAAACAAATGTTCAAAATTAGGTAGAAATCTTGAAGCAAATAAACAACTGTATTCTGGCCAGTTGACACAACTTGAAAAGGCTGTATTATATTTCAGGATTTTTATTTATATGACTCAGAACTTGTTTGTAGGTCCTCTGTACTTTAGCAAAGTAAAAATAGAAATTACATTTTGTTATTAATGCAGTATTTAACAATTTTAATGTGTAAAAGAAAGAAAATCTGCAACATATTTTATGCAAAATAAAAATTCAAAATAAATATTATATTTGTTCATCACATTGTTGTGAGATCAGTCATTGCCCAAAGGAAAAAAATGGAGGATGGATTAATTTATATTGCTTAAGACTTTAGAAACCTGGTACTTCTAAAAATAGCAGATAATCAGAATCACTTTAAAAGATACCTCCACTTTAATTTATAATAGTAATAATATACTGTAAAGCAGGGGTGTCAAAAACTGCCGGCCCACGGACCGGTTGCATCATACGGAGGCCACACCCACCCCAGCTCCGACAATGCAAAAAAAGTCACGATACATCGCGACACGTCATGTGATATGACGGGTTTGACATTCGTGTTGTAAAGTAATATGGTTTGTGTGGGTATATGTATGTGACATGCATGTGTGAAAGAGAGTATTTTATTTGAGATTTAGATGATACATTGACAAAATATAAAATGAAAATGGCAAAAAAGCTTCAAGAAAATGAAATAATTTTAGTTTTTATTTTTCTGGATTCAGGAAAATAAAATAAATATGTTCTGCAGGGAGATTCCTTGAAGTGTCATTCACATCTGCAGACACTTAGCCGCTAATTTGGCCCATAAACTATGTAAACACATATGTATTTTTTATGAATTCAGTCTTGGAAGAAAGGATCTGCTACAAGTCTAAAACTGTACTTTGATTTTGAGGCCACAAAACTGAAAATACAGTATTATCAAAATATAGTATGACTTTTTTCAAATATTCCACATAAGGTGCAAAGAATTTCAACTTAAAATTTACATAATTACAATGCAAAGATATTCTATATATATCTGCTGAGAAATGAATGCATTCCCATCCAGTGGGACTGACTGCTGGATAATTGCATAAAGCTGCAATCTTATATCCATGTATTTGGAAATGAAGCTTTCTTGAATTTAGTCAGACTTGCTGCTTATTATGCATGCACAGAATGCACTATTAATCAAATGAAAATATTTGTAATCAGATTTTTCAGCCTTAGTTGTTTGTTTTGCTTTGCTAAAAAGGGAAAACTTTCACTTCTAGCATTTCTAGACATCTGCTTGAGTTCACCTTCTCATGCATATCACACCAGATGTTTTCTGTACTATAAATCCTTTTCTTTTTTTGCAGGATTAGATTTTTTTTTTAATGAAAAACAATATGAAAAATGCAATTTCTCAAGAATCTAAGGCAGACATGTCAAACTGCTGGCCCGCGGGCTGGATGCGTCACGCTAAAACCGCGCCCACCCCATTGTCAGCAATGGGGGGAAAGTTGTGATACTTCGCGCGATGTCATGTGATGTCGCGAGTTTGACATGCCTGATCTAAGGTCTCTGCCTAATGCCAAATTGTTGTATACTATTTCTCCCCAATTAGGCCATAGTTTTTTACAGTGTTTAACGACACCTAATCCTTTTTATTTTTTTATTTTTTTATGTTTCCTCAGGTATCTCAAATATTTTGTTTTTCACATTGATATTTCTTTACTACAGCCTGCGTATTTGCAGCTTGGCATCATCTTCCATAATGCTAAAAATGACATGTGCATTCTCTTACACTGGAAAGTAACAAGTAGATATAATAAAATAACAACAATAGCAGGTATTGCTTCTTATTGTGTTCAGTGAAGCATTAATACTTAATACATTGAATGAAGCATATTATGCACAAATAGCCAGGGAGACGGGGTGGGATGGGATGGAGGTAGAAATGGTATTTTCTGACTGTATTCTTGGGAAACAAGTATGTGTAACAACAACAAATTATTGTAATTCTAATCCAAAATATGAGAGTCAGTTTGGCATATTGGTTAAAGCATCAGGCTAGAAATCAGGATAGTTTCTAGTCCTGTCCTGGGCCAAAGCCAGCAGGATGATCTTGGACCAATCAGTTTCTCTCAAGCCCTAGAAAAGAGGCAATGGTAAATCACTTTTGGGAAAACCTTGCCTAAAAAACTGCAGGGATTAGTCCAGGTAGTCTCTGAAAATCAGAATGATTGAATGGAAGGAAAAATTAATAATCCCAAATATATACGTAAGATACCATGTAATAGAATTTTGATTTGCCTTAAATGCACTTTATATACTCTCCCTGAAAATCACGACTATTTGATTAGGCAAAAATTCCTTAAATATCTACTTTATAGCTTTCTACATTGCCAGCATTTGATCCCCCAAATCATTAAAATCACTTTGTACATGATCTGCAATCATCTTCCTCTTACTGCTCAGAAATTCTGAGAACAAGGAATCAAAATCATTCCCCTCTCAAGCATCTAAGATCCTGTAGCCACAAAAAACTTCTAACCTTTCTTTTATGCTTAAGGCAAAACGTAATGTAATTTAAACTCTACAATCTGCATCTACAGTTGTTGGTGTATTTATCTGTCACACTGTTTGTATTTAACACTTCTTGTAGAGCTGAAAAGGCATGAAGTCACCTTTCCCCTTGAAAGATTTGTTTGCCCCACTGCAGCCTAGGAACAAGAGTATCTGTCCATTCGACATCAGCCCATTTACAAGTTCCAAAAAGCAACATAATCTCAAAAGGTAAACTTAAAACAACAGTTCAAGTTGACCACCTGAAATGGAAATAAATTATCCCAGCTATTGAACAGGGACAGCATTATGGGATCAAAGGGGCATGAAAGCAATTTTGAAGTAACAAAATGTCATCTGTGGACTTGCCTTAAATTTAATCAGCTGGATCCATCACTGTTAACAGCCTAATCTAATTAATAATCCAATTTTACATACTGTTGGCCAGTATGTCTTTATTTCAATGTAACTAGATATGGAGTAACAAACTCTTTTACTTTAAATGAAAACTGTGGTAAAATCAGTTTTTGCAGTGCAAAATTTAACTGGAAAGTCAACTTTCTCATTTTTTTCAATAGCCACCTAATGAAAAATTCTAGAAAATTAAAAAAGGTATGAATGATTTTTCCTAATTTTCAGTAGAACTTGTTTTCAAGTCTTTTGACCTAAATATACCTTACAACAACTAAAGTATTGAATTATATTGAAATCAAGGGTATTTTCTAATAACCAAAATGGTTGTATTATATCAGAGAATAAGAGAAGGATGAACTCAAGGGCAAAGAATTTGAACTAAAATTAACTAAGTTCTCCAAATTATAAGCAAATCACTTTTTGGTTTAGCACAATATATCAACCCAGCCATTAACATGACAAGAGAAAGCAGATTTAGATTTGTTTGTTTTGGGCTTAATGTGCTGGACAAACTGGATTTGCACTGTGTATGAAGCCAGGTTTTAAACAAAACTAAGTTATAAAGGTAAAGCAAATATAGATGTAAATTTAAATACAGTTGACAATTTTTGAACCAGCTTCATAGCTATATTTGTCATCAGCAGCATGGCCTGTAATTATTAATTTGTGATAGCATTCATTACCTGAAAACCATAAAAAGTTTAGTCTAATGGTTTTTACATATTCAATACATGTTAAAAGGTGTGTGTGTGGGGAAATTAGACCCTTTCATCACCAAGTAACATAAAAAATGAAGAGCTAAAACAACTAGTTATGAATGTCAACTGATTGGGAGAAAATGTCTTGATTAGCTTTTGTAGTGTTAAAAGCACTAAGGTTGGCTGGCCATGGTGATTTCACAGAATGAAAAAAAAGCTGTAGAGAAATTGCATAAAAGAGGAATTGCATTTTTTATTTTTAAAAATGTCAATATGGTGCATTAATTCATAAAATGTAGCTATTCTTCAAACTGTACTTTTCCAATTGTTGTAAAGCATTTGCCAACTTAAAAGAAATAGAAAAGTTTGATTTAAAATGAACTTTTTTTAAAAAAAAATACCCAAAATAAGTACTGGGAAAATTGTTTGCATTTTTACTAATGTACAATTTCTGCAAGCAGAAATATGCATAGCTGGGGACAATGTAGAATAATAAACATAAACTTCAGAAAAAATGTTTTTTTACAGAAAAAATCAGGTGTGATAAACCAAACTTGACAAATTCAGAAACATCATACAAACTGAAAAAAAACCTCTCACACATAAAATGAATTTGACACATTTAGAAAAATGAGAAACTGAAAATGAAAGATTTTGTCACACATGCTGTACAGTGCAGCCATCTGGCTATGTTCATAAAAAAAACACTGAACCATCAATTCACCAAATCACATTTTAACTTATGTGTTACACAAACTTAGGCTGTGGCTAGCAGAAAGTTCAGTGTGTGATGCAAACTCAGATAATTGGATTAATCACAGTATGTATGCTGTGCAAGCACAACTAGGCTGTCCGAGAATAAGAAGAGTTGGCCATCATACCACCAGTGGCCTGACCCTGCCTTTTTAATTCTTCAGCAATAGAAAAACATACTAGATCAGCAATTCTTTCTCCTACAAATGAACTAACACTAACAACTTCCTTTTGTTGCACCATAATCTGTTGTTAAAGCTCCTCAGATGGCCAGACTATTGCATGTTCCCTTATGCCAAGCATTGCCCTTTTCGTGTATATCTTTTCTGAACAACTGGGTGAGACTGTGAAAGAAAGTTGGGGAACAAAAAGAAGGATTATTAGTACACTTGGGGTGTTAGATTTTTGCTATCTTTAGAAACAGTATATAACTGGCATCGTCTATGGCTGGGAATTACGTCAAGTATGAAGCAAGAAAGAATTCAGTACTTCTACTGTCAAAAACTGAGATAAATAGCTGCTTCCCTTTAACATTCTATATGTTAGAACTGCTCAAGGCTTAGACATTTTCTTAATTGGTTTCACAACACAAGCATAATCAAAGATTGGTTTATTCTTATACAATTTTCTTGGATTTGGAATGAATTGGAATTAAATCTGCCACCTACTTTGCAGATTTGTAAATGCAATTGAAATGCTGTTTCTCTCCTGTATTCTTTGGCAGGGAAAGGAATCTCTGCCTGTTAGGTAAGATTTCTTACCCATTGGGAGCCAAAGCCCATAAATGTTAGCTGAATGTTGGCAGAGCTAAGTGAAATGCATGTGTTTTTCCTTTAAGAGTGGTCAGCTGAGGGAAGGTTGGCAGTGTTCCTCCAACAATCCCAGGCCGAGTGTCTGTGTCACCATTCTCTTCTTGGCATGCCTCTTCAAGGCAGTGTATCACATTCAGAATAGCCTGTGACTGGTTCTGTGAGGGTGGAGGGGGCGTCTGCATTGGTTTAGGCCTTTTAGACTAGGAAGTCATCTTACTAAACCGCAAAGTCTGTCTTTTAGTTGCACAGAAAAATGCACAGCTCTCAATTCAATCCTTGGCAATGTAGTGTAGATTTTTTCTTGAATTATACAATACAGGAGATTCTCAAGACAAGAATCTTTCCAACACTTGAATGTCTTAACGCATTTTCAAAATGTGTCTGATTCTTTTCTCATGTTGATCCACAAACAAGAACTATTAATGTCCTTGGGAATAGGCTAGTGACGAATTGTAATAAGTTGGCAAGTACTTATTTCCCAAGCTGGGATAATGCCAGGGTATGAAATTGCACAATACTAACTCAAGTTAGGTGGGCAAATGAGGATACCTCTTTAAAAGTAAGAGTAAATTATTGTGTAGATCCTTGTTTGGTATTATTTTACATATTCTAGAGCAGAGGTGCCAAACTGCTGGCCTGCGGGCCGATTGCATCATACCGAGGCCGCGCCCAGCCCAGCTCCAGCAATGCGAAAAAAGTTGTTTGACACCCGTGTTCTAGAGCCAAGTGTTGGCATTAAATAATTCCATGCCTGAGCATTGGCTTACATTAAACCTTGAGGAGTATAAAAATAAGTTCCCTTTGGTTGCAAGAATGAAGCAGTTATGCCATGTTTCCTGGCTGAAACTTTTATTTGTTAAGCGAGGCTTAGTTCTGTGGTGTTTGAAGAAATGCCATCTGTACCATGACTCATCTACTCCCCCAATGTTAAAATGTAGGTTTGCAAGCCCTTGTAATGCTTGTTACCATCATTAGAATTAAGACTGCCATCTACTGAAATATTATAAGGGGATGCTCCTTGTGCTAATCCATATTTTGGGTAATCATGCTGAACAGATGATTAGGTAGATTGTAAATTATAAGAGAAATAAGGTTCTCCAACCAATGCTAAAACATTGTGGCAGTAAAAATAGAATTAAACAAGTCCCAACATCCTATCAAGCCGTGGTTTGTTGTCATTATAATTAGTTGGATAAGCTACAGTTGACAGGATTCACAAAATTCATTTAGGCAAAACAAAATAAACCCCACAATTTAGATCATGGCAATAAATGAAACAGCCATTATCATGTCAAAGCTCCCTTAAATTCCATTCTATAGAAAATTCTCTAGATGGAAGGCTGGAACATTGCTTCCCAATTTCCTGTGATGGCAATTTTAGTTGGGCTGAGGAATCAAATATGAATTTGATCTCTCGGTTTCATTCTTTATATGTTACAGATGCACAGTGTGAAGAGGAAAAAAGCACATTCCACTTTCTTATACTACATCAATTTTTCAAGTTTTTAAAAAACATTTATTTAACATTCATCAGACATAGAAAACATAAAACAAACTAGTTCTGGTTTGAGAAAAAATGCTTTTTCACAGATTAAGAAGATTGAAGATAAACCGACCAAGAGATTTGAGTAAGCTAATTTTCTGCTGACAAGTAACACAAATTGTTTTAGAATACAAAATAATTAAAGTTGGGTAAAGAATTAAAACTGAGATTATAATAGATACAACATGTTCTTCAGACCATCCAGAGGTCATTGTTACTTGGTTTCAAGTGGCTACAAGTAAGTAAGTTCCAACTGCTATAAAGTAGAAATAATGCATTAGTATACAGTCAGCTTTATTGTGACCTGAGGTTAATGGTAGTTGCTCTTGGTATGTTTATAATGCTTTAAAAGAGATGTATGAGCTAGAGTTGTTCAACTCTATAGAAATGCAGGCTAGTGTAATCTTCATATATCTGTAAAAAAAAATCACCTAAATGATGCTGTGCTTTTACTCAATAACTGAACTGAAGGTTGAGGAAGACTTTCCTTTTAGAATGACAACACATCTTATATATCATTTGGGTATCTTGATCTAATAATAGATTACAGGTAGTCCTCGACTTACAACCACAATTGAGCCCAGAATTTATGTTGCTAAGTGAGAATTTTTTTAAGTGAGTTTTGTCCCACTTTATGACTTTTCTTGCCACATTTGTTAAGTGAATCACTGCAGTAGTTAAATTAGTAACACAGTTGTTAAATGAATCTGGCTTCCCCTTTGACTTTGCTTGTCAGAACGCTGCAAAAGATGGTCACGTGACCCTGGGACACTGCAATTGTTGTATATATATGAACCAGTTGTCAAGCATCCAAATGTAAATCACAAGATCATGGTGATGCTACAATGGTCATAAGTGTGACTAATGGTCATAAGTCCCCTTTTTTCAGTGCCTTTGTAACTTCAATCTGTCATTAAACGAACTGTTGTAAGTCGAGGACTACCTGTATAGCTATAGACATCTTAGTGTTGTGGTACACTGATTTCCTGGAACTAAGCACATGGAAAATGATGTGTATTATTCAAAGCAGAGCAAGGCTTCATGAAGATTTAGCAGAAAATGTCAGAAAGAATTGTTACAGTGTGACCGAGGTCTTTTTGAACTGGAGGTGTATTGTGCTCTGCAAGGGTGGGAGTTGATGCAGAAAAGCAAGACAGTGGTGGTTTTTATACTTTTTATCATATACAGCAATGTTATTTACAACAGGTATTTGCAACAGGTATATACAACACAATACTGGCATTTACCCAGTGTCAGGTTTCCTACTAAGTCTCCCTCCCAGACACTATCTGTCTCTATCTCTCCTGCTTCCTCCTCATTTCTCTTCATCTCCCTCATCCTTTCCTTGACAAGAGAGAAAAGAAGGAAATAGACTGGAATTGTGCTTAGCATAGCTTGACCTTTTCCTGGAATCACTCAGCCAAACCCCTATTGCTTCCCCATTAGGGAAGAAGCTCACTCAGGGGTCTTCTGACCAGCCCTTCCCCAGAAACCAGAGCTTTGGCACTGACAGCAGATGTCTTCCTTCCCATTCTTGGTTCTTGACTGGAGTTCTCATCCCTCTGGGTCTTCCCTTCCTTTCTTCTAGGGAAGCCTTTCCCTGGACCTTCTCTCTTCCCAATCAGGAACAGACAACTGCTCTGCACACTTAACTTCTCTCTCCAATCTTTCTCTGCAACCACTCCATTCACTCTGTGGACAATCTTTTTCTCTTTCTTCCATCTCTCTCTCTCCAATCTTTAATCAGACTGGCAGCATGTCATCTAGCAACTGAAGAGGTGGGTGTACCCCAAGGGCTGTAGTGCTCAACATTTATCTATCAGGCTGGACCAATGGGACTGTTATCTCAACATCTCACCACAGCAGCCCTAGCTAGCAGCAAGGTCAGTTCATTGGGCCTCCTGATAGCACAGCACAGCCCTCCGAGGCCAAAAGTGAGCTTTTATTCACTCCATAAGCTGAGTCATGCCAGCAAAACAGCAGGCTGGTCAGGCCAGGCCATTAAAACCTATGTACCACAAACACCACATTGCTCTCTGGAACAAAGACATCCTAGTTTGGTATAGTTCTACTTGGAATTCCCATTTGGTTTTGAACTCTGGAGGATAGACAACACAATCATGGTTTAGATTTATTACTTTTTTAAAAAAAACATAAAGCAACGAATGAGCACTGTTGCCTAATATAACTGTGTGACTGACTCTTTCCACAGTTAATTAATTACACATGTGTGAGTATATTTATGCATAAGGTTATATTCAGTTAGTAGATGTGGCAAAATCTGTAACTGTATGATTTCCACCTTCTTCCTGGAGGTGAAACGCAATTTTCCTGTATCTGCTTCAGATAATAAATGTTTAAATCCTTATAATATAAAAAGTATATACAAAGTCAGTGATATTGGTCTCATTGCCTAGGCCTTATGGTGCAACTGTATTTTTAAAAAGTGTTAGACTTACTGAAAAGTTGTATAGACATTGTGTACAGATGGTCCTGGACTTATGTTCATTTACTTACAATGGCAATGAAAAAAATACTTATGATTGTTTTTCACATGATTGTTGCACATCCCCATGGTCACATGATCAAAATTCAGATACTTGGCAACTGACTCATATTTATGACAGTTGTAGTGTCCTGGGATCATGTGATCACTTTTGTGACTTTCTGACAAGCAAAGTCAATGGGAAAGTACTTAACAACCTTGTTACTAACCGAACAGCTACAGTGATTCACTTAACATGTCTGGAAAAAAATATCATAAAATGGGGCAAAATTCACTTAACAAATATCTCATTTAGCAACAGAAATTTTGGGCTCAATTGTAGTTGTAAGTCGAGGAATACCTGTATATGAATGGGAATAACTCAATTTTGCACTTTAAATTTAGTTAGAATCTTTATGAGATTTCTGATTATTGGGATTTTTATATACTTTTTCCTTTTTTAAAATAACACAAAGACTAAATTTAGTTATTATACTAACCTATGTTTTAGTGCATGATGTTTTGGCTTAGCATATTGTATGAATCTAGCATTTGCCATTTGTAAAATGTTGTTTATGATCCAGCTAATTGTGGCTTATTCAATCAATCATGCTTAGGGATATAATTGTTAAGTTCAGCTTGTGAATCCAATAATAAAAATGTCTTATTAAAAACATGACTCATAACAGTGTATGACTGGGTGTATGGAGCTCTTATCAATAGTTTTGATCAGTGGCATTACCAAAGTAAACAAACAAACCCCAGATGGCGCAAATGGCACCAGAACAGGAATCCTTCTGGAAATAATGCACTCATCCCTAATCTCAGGAAGTCTTCTTGCTAATCCTGAAATGAATGATTAATGTTCTAAAAGAGAGATTTCCAGCAACCCTAACCTTGTCTTTTAAAAGAAACCCTTGCTTTTGCAGGGGATTTAAAAACTGTTCCTTAAATGAACATAGCAACCATATCCTATTTTAAGGGTTTCTGAAGTAAATAAAACCCTTGTGAACTTTTGTAAAAGGCATTTGTTGGCAAGTGCAAGAAGTGCAAGAAAAACAACATTTTTGTTGCCTTTTGTAAGATAAAGACATATATTGCAACAAAATTTTACTTAAAAAAAAGACCTATTTCATACAAAATCCGAGTACAAGGGGAGAGAAAAAAGGAGAAAAAAACTTTTAAAATCTTTCAAATGGAAGACCTATATTTTACAAACTTTAACTTCTGATCTCTACAAACCTGGTGAAAATAGTGACACAAGGTAATGGCTGCAAAATTGTGATTGAATAGAGTAGGTTGGGAAGTGCAGAATGTATTCAGAAAGCGAGACATTGTATTTTGAGATATTTAAAATTATATTGCATCACCATATTGTAACATTTATTTAATAAAAAAACATTTTTTCTGAAATTGGACAAGCTGCTTACATATAGGACTATAGATATTCAAACTGCATTTTTTTTGCCTTTATAACTACAGTATTAGATAAGACATCCTAATCAATACAATTGTTGCTATAAAAGGGGATGTCCTGACATGTAACTCTGTGATAAATGTTTGTTTGTTTATCCATTTTTTTTGAAACTGCCCAGGGACTCCAGGCAGTGTACAAATAAAAATACAGGTAATCCTCAAGTTATGAACATTTCCTTAGCAAACGTTCGAAGTTACATGATAAGAGCCTCCTAATGTTTACAAAAAAATCCTAAAATTACGAATGTTGCAGCACCATGGCAGTCATTCACTCTTACGAACAACTGAAGAGGCACTGCAACATTCACCCTGGCTATTTTGTGCCCCCCCCCCCGCTACCAGGTCTCCATAGGCACTAGGCCTGTGGATACTCACCTTGCAAAGATCTAGAGAGCCTTTGTTTCTTGGCCTGTTTTGTTGCTTCAAGCCTTTGGAGTGTTCAGAGAAAATGGGGGCCTAAAGTACCACAAGATCGCATGATCTTGTTGTACTTTAGGCCTCTGTTCTCTGCAAATGGAGGCCTGGACAAGAACTGTGGCAAAAGACTTTGCAAATGAAGGGAAGGCTTGAAACATTAAAGTCTTCCCTTCATTTGCAAAGCCTTTTGCCATCTTTGCTGCCATGAACGGAGTCCTGGATTGGCGCGCATGTCGCTCCCAGCCTCCGTTCTCATCAGAAAAGGCCAGGAGCGATGTGTGTGTCAAGCCGGGGCTCTGTTCTCAGTGGCAAAGGTCTTTCCTCAAGCACATTTTGAGTGGAGACTGTAAGTCTGAAGTCCCACAAGATCACAATGCCTAGAAGCGGGGCTTTTTTTGTCATAGAACACCCAGAACGGAGTTCTGGCACCTTTTTTGGATGGAACCTTGTTGGGTAGGCAAGGCGGGTTGTATGATGTGTGTGAGTTCTGGCACTTTTTTTTTTTTTTTTTACAAAAAGTGTTCGTTTTGCTGACCCAAAGCCTCCCATCAGCTTGCAAATATTTTGCGTGGAAACTGGAAGATTTTGAGTGCTGTGATCTTGTGGTGCAGAGAGGCTGGAGAGGAAACAGCTGGAGAGGACACAGCTCGTTAGATCTTCACAAGGTAAGTGACCTGTCGTGGCAGGATGGGGGGGAAGCAATTGTAGGGAGCATGAGGTATGTCCGGGTCAGGGGAGGCCTTGGGTGGTCTGAAGCAGGTGGCCTGTTCCATTACTAGGCCCCTCATGGTCTTCCCCATCCTGAGATACTTCATATGCACTTAACGAACTATGCATTCGATTAGCAAATGCGTGGGTGAAAGCAGGGAGTGATCGTGTTCAAGATACACCATTCACTCCTACGAACCCTCGAGTTACGAATGGAATGGGCAGGCTCCATAGTATTCATAACTTGCGGACTACCTGTATTAAAGTGTAAAAACAGTGTAGAATTTTATAATTTAAAAAGGCAATGATTGATTAAAAATTAATAGTAAAAATTAATTAAAAGGCAGAGGGCTTTCAGGGTGTTAACAGGCCCATGTCTTGTCTTCTGTGAGCCCCAAGCAAGGTTGCAGAGCCATGTTTTTACACCTTTCCAAAAGGCCAGAAGAGTGGGGACTTGTCTTATCTCTGGAGGAAGAATGTTCCACAGGGCGGGATTAATGGCAGAGAAATTTCTGTTTATCTTGCAGAATATGCTATGTGTGCCTAGAGTCTCACCACAATTTCTTCAATTACAATTTTTCAGCCATTACTTTTTGCTGCTTTTTCTATTAGGTTTGCCCCAGTGTTCAATAGTGGGGATCAGGAGTTACACCTGTAAAACTATAGGTGTTTAATTTTCAAAAGGTACATAAGGTTTTGTTTTTTTTTAAAAAAATCAGCATCCCCTTTGTTTAGTTTTTTTGTAAAACAGTTCTAGTTTTACAAAGTTAAGCTTAGCTAACGTTACCTTTAATTTTCAACACACAAAAAAAATCAGCAAAAGTCTTTTACAAAGTGTTCATTAAGATTTTATTTACTTCAGAAATGCTCAAAATACAATCTGGCTACTATTTTAATTGAAGGAATATCTTTTAAAACCTATCCTCCCCAGAAAAAAAGTGTTGAAAATGCAAAAGAGGCAAGGTTAGAATGATCAAATATCATTCCTATCATTCCTGAAAAAAGGAAAGTTGACTAAGTAGGATTCATATCCTATTAACATCTGAAATTCTGTTCAGCAGCACCTGTGGAAAGTCAAGATCTGCAAGATGGTAGGTTGGCATTGTAATTCAAGACCTATCATTCTGTGCACACATTGATGTTGTATGCATGCACAAAAAAGATGGGGTTTGGATCATGATGCTGCACCTGCCATCTTGCAGATTTTGACCTTTCTGTGTTTGTAGTATTTGTGTGTAAATAACACTTGTGAAACCTGTTGATGAAAACCATATATCCCAAATAAGGTATACAGTATTTATACTAATTTGATTAAAAAGAAAAACATGAAACACATTTAATATTAGGACCAACATACAGTATATTGGGTTATGTCTCTTATTCAGTAACTTATACAGTCAAATTATTTGGAGCCATAATATTGAATATTTAACAAGCATATAAGATTTATCTTTTTTTTTTTTGCTTTGAGTCAGCATTGAGTCCTAGCAACCAATTGGAGTAGACCCTGCAATTTTCTTACTTACTACGTTTTTTAAATTATTAAATTATTTTTTTATTGTTTATTAAAAAGAATAATTAAACTTCAAGAGGAAATCATATTTCATGCAAAGTCTGCCCCATGGCAGATAAAATAATATATTGGAGAAAATGATATGTAGAAGCTGCTTGCTTTATGATTATAGTGTACTTTACCAATCAAAATAAGTAAAAAGCATCATCATATATTTCATAGGCAAGTCTTACAATACGTTTTTGTACTGATCTTTTTTACTGTGGAATTGGATTCAAGAGTATCTATGCTAGTACTTTTCTGTGCTATCCATCTATATGCTATTATTTGCTTTCCTATTTTTTCTCTGATACTAATCATATTCTTCCATTTTCTTTCTTACAAGATAGTATTCTTTCTGGAGTTTCCCTTCCCTCCCTTCCTAAAACCTTAATGGCTATTCCATTAATACAGAAACCATGCTTCTTCAGCAGCCCCCACATGTTTTCCCTCTTTTTTAGCAGACTTCATTAAAACTATTTGAAACAACATATATAAATTGCTGGGTTATAAAATTTACAGGTGCACTGTTGCAAATTTGGTAAAATAACCGATGTGCATTTCCAACAATGGAATATACAAGGTGAATGTATAAACCAAGTTGAATGTTGGAGAAGGATACTTGGGTAGAGTTAATATAATGTAGCAGGTGTAGGAGATCAAAGTATAGCAATCCATACAAAACACAGATTAACCCATGCAATAGAGCATAGTTCATGAATGAACGTATCAGTTCACATAAATAACATTAATTATCCTTACTTAGATAAATACATATTTAACTTAATACATACAAGGATAAAACATAGAAATATTTTTGCCTTTATTTACCCTACCATGCTAACAATCTGTTTTAGATGTGCAAAGGGAGGCAAAATAGGAAGATGCTTTGCTCAGCATCATTGTTTAAAATAGCCAACTCCTGCTGACCCTCATGGAGAACTTTTGCTGATCTATGCACTCAAGTGCATGTTTGAATTACAAGTGAGGTTGATTGGCACACCAGATCATCTCAAAATAGATTCAAAAGATGAATATGATATAAATATGAACCATTGTAGGGTTTACTGGAAATTGTAAACAAGTTGGAAGGTAATGTAAATGCATGACAGTTTTAAAAAGTAAATAATAGGGACAAGGAATCATAGATTTACACTTTAGCAACCTCCTAAATAGTATAAATGTGAAAATCAGAAATGGAGAGCCTTTGTAGTTGTATGCAGCATTTTTTCTCATTTGGTTAACTCCTGGAATGTCTCCCAAGATCACAGTACCAAATTTTCGTTTTAAAAGTGCAAATGTTTATCTTCTTGAAATCATAGCCTAGGAAACAAGTATTTTACTTTTGAGGACATAACACACATACTTTGTTTTCTTTTTTTTTTTTAAAAAAATGGCCTTCTAAAAGAGTGGAAGAATAGTTTGGGCTTCATCCCCTTTGGTGGCTATGATCTATTTTTTTTACCCAGACTCTGGGGGAGAAATGTTAAGTAAGACCTCCATCCAGGAAAAATATTCACCCTTGTCCCTAGACAGTCTTGGAGAGGAATTAGATTTGACCTCTGCTTTTTGGCAAGTTCGTTTGGCATTTAGGGTATAAAAGGGAATTTATCTCTTTGTGTTTGTTTTGTCTTCCAAATGAGCTATAGCCCCTATTTGAGGAGCAACTGTAAGCATCATTTGTATTTTCTTATTTCCATGTAACAAATGTTTTATGTGAAAGTTTCCTGTTTCTTAAAATAGATTTTGCTTTATTGTAGAATTGAAGTTCAGCCATTTCATTTAGAAGATGAATGGAACACATACATGTGATTTCAGTACACTGTAGCTTATAGAATTATAGTTGAGGAGACTATTCTGAAGTGGAAAAAATAGGCTGCTACTTTCTTGATGTAGTGTATTCATAGCATATAAGATTAACTTTGAGGATTTCTGTTTTTACTTTTCATTCCAAATTCTATATAGCTAGAATTTTTTTGTTGTTGTGAGCTTAAATAAATATAAGACCTTTTCTTACATATGAAAAAAATATGAAATATGGAAAAGCTTGAAATGACACTTTCACATTTTTTTCTTAATATAGACAGTTTTTTCAGATTTTGGATTATCTTTTCCACTGACTCCTCAGCAATCACTGTTAAAACAGTTATTTTCTTCTTGATGTAAGCTTGTCTTAGAGAATATAGCAGATGTATGTATTAAAAAAAATTTATAATGGCATGTTGGATAAGTTCAAATGCCCTCTGTTCCATTGCTTGTTTTACTTCTTACCCAAAAATTCTATAGGTTCTGAAATATAATTATAAAATAATTCTCAGAGACAAGACCTAAGAAATTGGGCAAAAGCAATGCTGATTGCTCTGCAAAGTATGGGTTCAGTATAATTATTTGCGAACTACTCTCACTACAGTAGCTAGAGATTATTTTAATCCTGAGAATGTGATTCAATAGCTCTCTGATCAAACTGTTGTTCTATATTCATGCTTATGGCTCTGTTTTTAAATATTTGATTAGATTTATATTTCATTTTTTTCTTTCAGAAGCTCAAAGTGGTTTGTGTCCATACTACTTTTTCCTCCAATTCTTGCCATAAAAACCCTATAAGGAAGGTTGGGCTGATAGAGAATGACTAGCTTTAAATCATCTACTAATCTTATTTGGCTAAGGATGAATTTTAACCTTGGTTTCCTGCCAATCCAACCCCTTAACTAGTATAGGAAACTAATGTTTACTGTACCTAATTGGACTAGACAGAAAAACATCACTACCACAGAGGAATTCATCATGACTCATCTCCGTTCTTATTCTCCCTTGAGTAGTTTAAAATCCTTAATTTTAGATATCAAAATCCTATGACAACACTGACTTATTGAAATTCATGTACATACATGAATATGTATAAAAGCTTCATTATCCAAAGAAACCCAAATCCCAAACAAATAAAATAGCCAAAAGGGAGAACAATAATCTTCATCTGGAATGAAGGAGCCAAAAACTTTACAATTAACATTGATCCTTTGGTTTAGTCTAGCCTTTTCCTACCCAACTATACTTTCTAAAATTCTCAGACATTATGGCCAAGAGTTACAATCCAACCAACATGGATGGAGCCATAATGAAGAAATCTAGTCTAGCATTTTTTTTTTGAATCTTTACATATCTTTTCATTGATTGTTGTTATATTTGTGTATGGAAATTCTGTACAGTACTGGATTTTCAGTATATTATTTCTCAACCAGTGTAAAACAAGAAGCCTCGATGTGCATATAAAGCTGAAGGGTTAAGCATTGTGCTAAGCTGTAAACCAAGGTTTGCATATCATAATTACTGGGTTCATATACATAAGAGTATGGGACAAGTCTCAATGTTGCAGGCCTCACGATGTCATCGAACTGATACAGACTACATAATGTATATCATTCCCACCAAGACTCTGTGAGATATACAATGCTACATCTTCCTCATATAACATAGTAAATCAAAACCAAACAAATCATGTTATGTGATCTATAAATCTAGTCATTGCTCAACCTGTGCAAGTAACCCAGGAAATAAATCTGGCTATCACGACTGATGTGATTGGGAGAAGAACTTACAATGGAGTTAATGGTCTACTCATACAATAAAACATGTTGTCTGGCTTCACCCATCACCCCTTCATAATATATACATTTTTGACTTAGTATGATATGTGTGCTTAGGCGTTGTGATTTGTAAATCATGTTTATGACTTAGCATTGGTGTGAACTACATGAGAACCATATCTCTATGTGAACCCCAGCTTTTGTTTAAACATGATGTACTTTTTCTCCACTTGGTGCAATTTTTAGCAACCTAAATGTTCCTCAATCCAAGCTACTTGAAACTCTGTACCTTAGTTTCTTTCTCACCTGTGACTTCTAGCAATCCTGATATGGGAATCATCTAGATTGAGAAAAAATGATGTGGAGAAAATAGAATAGTACCACAACTCTAATTATTGACAATAGTTCTAATTTTTAATTATTGTGCTATTAAAAGAAAGAATGTTTTCCTATCAGTTTTAATGCTTCACGTATAAAGTATGATTTAATATGTCTATATAATTAAAATATATAATAATTTTTCCATGCACCTTAGTGGCTTCCATTTGCATTTCTGTGCATTATGCTTGCTGTGATCATCAGAAGAAAATTCCATACACTATATAAATAAATCAGAAATAGTTGTTGTTGTTGTTGTTGTTAGTTGCGAAGTCGTGTCCGACCCATCGCAACCCCATGGACAGATCAGAAATAGACAAAATTATAAATGTAGTCTTTGAAATACCTTGTTCATAGTTGTAATACAGTAAGTGAAACATAATTACTTGGACTTCAGTAAGGCATTTGATAAAGTAGACCACAACCTACTACTTGATAAGATAGAAAAATGTGGGCTAAATAGCATGACCACTATCTGGTTGACTGGCTGTATTCAGCATGTGATCCTCAATGGAACTGCATCTACATGGAGAGAAGTGTGTAGTGGGGTGCCCCAGGGCTCTATTCTGGGCCCAGTGCTCTTCAACATCTTCATCAATGATTTGGATGGGGGGATAGATGGGAAATTCATAAAATTTGCAGATGACATCAAGCTGGCAGGAATAGCCAATACTCCAGAAGATAGGCTTAAGATACAGAAGGATCTTGACAAACTTGAACATTGGGCGCTATCTAACAAAATAAAATTCAATGGTGAAAAAAGTAAGGTTCTACATTTAGGCAAGAAAAACCAAATGCATAGGTACAGTATAGGTGGTATCTTGCTCAATAGTAGTAACTGTGAGAGGGATCTCAGAGTCCTAGTGGACAATCATTTAAATATGAGCCAGCAGTGTGCTGCAGCTGCCAAAAAAGCCAACATAGTGCTAGGCTGCATTAACAAAGGGATAGAATCAAGATCACGTGAAGTGTTAATGCCACTTTACAATGTCTTGGTACGGCCACACTTAGAATACTGCATCCAGTTTTGGTCACCATGATGTAAAAAAGATGTTGAGACTCTAGAAAGAGTACAGAGAAGAGCAACAAAGATGATTAGGGGACTGGAGGCTAAAACATAAGGAACGGTTGCTGGAATTGATAGCAGTGTTCCAATATCTCAGGGGTTGCCACAAAGAAGAGGGAGTCAAGCTAATCTCCAAAGCTCCTGAGGGCAGGACAAGAAGCAATGGATGGAAGCTAATCAAAAAGTGAAGCAACCTAGAACTAAGGAGAAATGTCCTGACAGTTAGAACAATTAACCAGTGGAACAACCTGCCTCCAGAAGTTGTGAATGCTCCAACACTGGAAGTTTTAAAGAAGAGACTGGACAATCATTTGTCTGAAATGGTATAGGATTTCCTGCCTGAGCAGGAGTAGAAGACCTCCAAAGTTCCTTCCAACTTTATTATTATTATTATTATTATTATTATTATTATTATTATTATTATTATTATTATTATTATTATTATTATTATTATTATTATTATTATTATTTTAGAAGCTATTTATTTCCATGCACAATAGATTTTTAAGACCAAAATATTTACACACTAAAATATTTATAAATTGTGCGTTTTTCTTATCACTGCCTTCCCTATACCATACTATCCTTCTAACATCCATCTCTAAAGTATTCAAACATTACTTCACAGGTTCATGTTAGAATGTCACATAAGGTTAATTGAGTTGTTCTGCCGTAATGATCCAAAGTGGAATATACACAGATGCCATTGTTCCCGGTCAGCCCGGTACAAGGACCTCAGCTTAATGCTGAAATTGGAACACATACGTATTGGCTGTCTTTCTTTACATGAAGTATCAAACAAGACTATAAAACTATCTTGGTTAACTGTAATATTTATTAAAATATAAATATATGGGGTTTAAGCATATTAATCATGAGGAAAAAATATCTTAGGGATTGTTTTCATTTCTCTCTGATTTTATACAGTATTCTAAATATAATTAAATATATAATGAATATATAATATAATTAAATATAATTTGCTTAGTTTTGACTTATGTGTTGTCTGAATGAGCTATTAAGGTTTGTAAGCCATGTAGAGAAACCTAGGCAAGCGTGGCTTATTCAATAATAAAGTGATATTTGAATCAAGTAATAGAGACATACTGCATTAAAGTAGTATGTCTCAGACTGGCAATAGTCCAAGGTCTGATTTTTGATGGGCTTTTCTAAGAAGGCAGCCCTTCTTCACCTTTGAAGTCCAAAAGTCGCTTCTAGTTTGCTTGAATAAAATTCTTTCCCAGCTCCATTAATCAATGACTAGCAGATGTCCAGAGCAATCACGATTACAAATACAAGGCGGAAGAAAGATATCTCCAGAAACAATTTAAGGTCAAGGGTGGGCCAAACATTTGAAATCACCAACATGCTAGACAGCAAAGCTAGCAAAAGTGCTTTGCACCTGTTTCTGATCAGTCATAAGAAGAAATTTACTTCTTTTTGGAATCAGATCACAGTCCTCTTTTGCTAATAGCAATGTTTAACATTGCTCTAATACATTCTAAATGTTCAAAACTTTTCAGACACTTTAAGTTAGGTTTTTAACTATATTGGCAATAATTGGTGAATGGTGGAGTGATCTAATTTAAATAAAATATTTTAATTAATTAGAAAGATTCCTTTTCACTTGTAGAAAGTCTAGGATAGTAGATATAATTGCAGAATCCCCTTTCCAGCTCCTCTGCAGCACATTATGCATTTTCTGAGATGCTATATGCAATGACAATGGGATGGGGCATACTTACCTTCAGAATGGGTTCATTTATATCTAAGCTCAAATGGATTATTCTTAGATTAAAGCTCACATAACAAATAGATACAGTAGTTATTTCCTAGTAATTATAGACAATGATATAAGACAAGTCATAAACCACTTTCCCAATGACACACGAACTGGAGATTTCAGATCATTTTTTAAATCATTGCACCTATGACAACTGTCCATAAGGAGGGATACAAATTTATACCAGTATATAATCTATTGTAGTTTTTTTAATTATACATTTTGTTTATTCAGTATCAATTATTAAAAATTCTCTGCGTCTATTTCAGGTAATCTTTCCCCCCTCTTAATCTATCACTCAGGAAATTATTAAATAAATTTAGAAGAGTGTTAAATAATTTGAATTCTCTACTGTAAGTCTTGGTTAAATAATTCCATCTATTATCATTTGCTATTAGCTATTGTCATCCACTCAATTAACAGAGCAAAGGGATTTTAATGTATTGCATTTTTCCTATCTGTAAATAAACATTATAAGATCAGTCAGGGATATTACTGAGTCATCATACTTCTCCGTTTTAATCTCTGCAAGCCTAATTCCACAAAAGGCTCATATATGTATCTTCAATAGTGTGAAGTCCAAAGCAATACATAAAGGAACATATTTATATAGAATCTATATTAGACTGCCCAGACAAAAAACATGTTTATTAATCAGAAGACAGAACCTAACATTGCAGTCAATTAAAGAAGAAAATATTATTCTAACATATTGCTTGCCTACTTAATATCAGCAGCTAGTACTTTATTTCTTATATGCTTCAGAAAAATAATTATCGGAAACAACATTGAATCAAATCAAAAGAGGACAAATATGAAAATTAAGGTACATAAAGTGTGGTTGCAACTGCAACCTAAAAGGAAAAAAGGCCACTTGGTGCCCTCCAGCAGATGGGAGGAGGTGGTTAGGAGAATTGGGTTTTGGTTTTTTTTTAATTCACAAAGTCAGGACTAACTACTGTTGAAAAAAACATATTATCCAAAAAAGAGTTAATTATGCATAATGACATTTTAGACAAATAATTGCATCTTCTCCAAGTATTAATCTTCTATTCTTCCTCCATTCTGTACTTTACCAGAAACATTGATACTAATGAACCCCAATTGTTGGTCTTCATCAGGTGTTGATATGCCCTAATCAAATTAGTTTTGAATTTCTTCTTCAAACAGTGAGTCTGACATTTGGCCTGGACAATCAGCAGCTAGTAGCTTGATCAGCCACAACCAAAATGATTGCATGTTGCTTCTCACACAACCATCTTCTACTAATAAGAACTTTATAGTCAGTGGTTGACATTTATTTCAAATGTGTCTTTGTGATATTTGCTTTTAGTTTCCTGTATTGTTAAAGATGACAGTGGATACTGTTCCTAGTGTTGCTGTTTATAGCTATATCTTATTTCACTAAGACTTCCAGTGGAGAACTTTCCTTATTCATAGATTGAACTGAAGTATGGGGAGGGAGAAATATAATATATGATGACTACCTTGTAACTAAGCAAGGGCAAGAACATTGGACCATTTCAGAGAAAACTGGAAAGCCAATTTTCCATCAGTCGAATGAGAACACATAAGAAAAGGCAGATTTTGTTCTTCATAGCACTTGTGCAGGCCCATTGTTGGTAGCATATCAATAAGTAATTAATCCTTCTGATAAACCTTTTTCTTCCTCTTTGTACACTGTTGTGATCTTTTTTATTACACAAAGACTGTGACACATGTGAAAGAAAGTTGGCTTATTTTACTAATGGGATTTGAAAATAAAAGCTCTGAAATGCCCTCTCCAAAAGAGCATAAAAATGGAGAAGTATGTTCAATTTTTTTTAAAAAAATCCAAAGAGAATAGAAAAAGAGTAATTTCTGTTCAGTTGTCAGTTTGGCAATTGCAATTAAGTAACTCAAAGCTCAAGTTTGGCATTTTTCTTACACGTTATATGATTGATGTTTGCACTTTGGAACCTTTAAAATATTTAAGTAGTAAAAGAAATGAAATGAACTGCAACCAGTTAAGGTCATCTTCTTAGGACAAAAGATGATAAAATATTAAAATGACAGAAACAAATTTCCCAATAGTTAATATACCATGACTTCAGAGATATGTATTATTCAAAGCAGGGAAACATGACTGAACTCTGGTCTATTGCATAATAGAGAAAGGATATGAAGGTTCAGGCCTTCACAAGTAGATATCAAGGAGAATGAGAAAGGGACAAAACATGCATACCAAAAACTGGTTGAATGGACAAAGCAGATGTGAGACGCACTTATTCAATTGCAAAAGATAAAAATTAGTTCAATTAAAAACTGTGGCTAACTGAAGCACCAGGGTGAGATGTCAGTATTGGCAATTTGCATAGTTCAGTTTAAAAATTATACAAATTTCTTCTGAAACTAATGACCAAATTGGCATCCTTTCAATTCAGAATCCTTGCAATTCTGCCAGGGAAAATTAATGGAGTATTGATGTATTCTCTTGTTTCATTTTTAAAGCAAGCAAATAGATGAACAATACGGAACTGACTCATACTGAAACCAACCATTTCTCCTCGCTAATGCTATTATAGACATAATGACTGGCAGCCTTTGATAAGACAACCTTAGACATGTTTATTTGGAAAGAAGCCCCATTGAGCTCAGGAGAATTTACTTCCCAGTGAATAGATTAGGAACCTGGACCACTAAGAGAGCCAGTTTGGTCTAGTGGTTAAGGCGCCAGATTAGAAAGCAGGAGAGTTCAAGTCCCACCTTAACCGTGAAAGCCAGGTGGGTGACCTTGGGCCAGTCAGTCTCTCTCAGCCCATCTCACCTCACATTGTTGTTGTGAAGAAAATAGAAGGAGGAAGGTGTGTCTGATATGTTCACTGCCTTGAATTACTTGTAAAAATAATAAAGGTGGGATATAAATAAAATAAAATAAAAATAAAAACAGGAAACATATCCAAGCAATCTTCAGTTGTTGAAGCACCCCAGAAAGATTCCAATTTCACGGGTTTTTTTTCTTAAATTACATTGAAATAGAAACCTAGATATGAAACCACATAATTCATGAGTTACATTTTGAATTTTGTTACTAAGTGCATCTCCATCGATCAGGGACTGAGAACCTGTGGTCTGTCAGAAGGTGGGATTTGAACTTATCATGTTTGATGCTATCTCTTGTTAAATAGCCAGGAAAAGTTTTTGAGAAAAAATAGTATCCCAATTAAATTGCACTTAAAGGGAGGGGTGATTCCCAAAATTGGCTACAACAGTAATCCACAACTGAGTCCCAGAGTTACATGTCTCTTGGAGCCCTGGGTGCAACCCATACACCTGCCAAAAAGCTCATTAGCTGTAATTTTAGATATGAAAGAAAGGGGAGAAGTGAAATTATTAAATTGGAGATCATCTTTACCATACTCAAATTTCAAAATCATGGCCTACTTCTCTGAAATGGTTTTGCTTATTATGGGGAATATGGATTCCTCTAGGTCTTTCAAAGGCCAAATTCCCCACTTGGCCCCCACTGGTTGGACATCCTATTCTGCCTAAGTTTCAGATCAGCTCCTTAAAAGCACTTAATGTTAGTGCAGGATCTGTCCTTGTTCAAAATTAAATCTTGACTCTTATGTAGCTGTTTCCCTTTCTGAGAACATAGTTTATTTGGTTTCTTTTAAAAAGATACATGTATTTAAAGTGAAAAGGCACAGTATTCCAGGCAACATCTATTAATACAATATTTCATCTAGAAATTGACAAGATCTTAATGAAAATAATTCTAATGAAGCTGTCTATTGTGTCTCTGCTCCCTTACAGTTTCTAATTTTGACTAGCATGCATAAAAAAAAACTTTCAGGGATTTCCAACTTACAATTTGTTTTCTGTTTGCCCTTTTCTGTTTGTAGCTATTATAGAACTGTAATAAAAATCTTAAAGAATTCATGTTATATTGTGCATGGATGTTAGGATACTTTATACTTTTAGGCTTCTAATCTAAAGCATATTTTCAATAAGCAAATTCTGTTATGTTCAGTGGGAAGTATATTCTTACAAATCCATTTTGCGGGCTGGAGCTTTAGCTTATCCTTATCCTTATCCCTCTCCCACAACCTGCTGTTAGTTTTTTCTGTCTTTAAAAAAAATCACTTAATCTGAATCTGACAATGAGGGCATGTCCTACTTTACCCATTTAGGTAACTTGTAAATAAAGTAAAAAAGAACAAAAGTTATTGGAAGAATGCCCAATTAGGAGAATAAACTCAGAAAGAAAAACATACTAAGAGCAGGCTTTCTAGATTAATGCCACTTGAAGAAATTGTTAGATTTCTAGATGCTTTTAGCAAGCAATAATGACAAAATCATAGGAAAGGCTTAGGAATCTTCCTGATTACAGTATAGAATTATTAATAAACTGAAGAATTTTAATATATTAGTAATACTTTTATTTCCCCCCCCCCCATCTTAATGTGATGTTTGTCTATCGGACAATCAGAATAAGACTACAGAACAGCATAATTTATGTTAATATTGCCATGAAAAACATTAAGGTACTTCAACTAATTGTTCTTGTCCATTCAGCCAAATTCAGTGTGCTAATTGCTCATGAACCTATATTGCTGTAGAAGAATTAACCTATCTCTCCACATATACATACCCCTCATATTATTCCCTTTCATAGTAAGCAACTGTCTATTCAGCTCAGAAAAGGAGCAAGAAGTTAGGGCCATGAGGTAGTTGTGTGTGTGTGTGTGTGTGTATTGCAGGCAAACTCTGCCTACAGCCTGGAGTTCTTTCTTGAGATAGATTCAACCTTCCATCCTTCTGAGGTTGGTAAAATGAGCACCTAGATTGTTGGGGGGAATATGTAAATAATGATTTGATATTGTAAACTGCCCAGAGAGTATGTAAAGTGCTATGTGGTGGTGTATAAGCCTAAAATGCTATTGCTATGTCCATTCACTGGTTCATATACTGTTTGCTGTTCTTTAAACTTCTCGTTGTTTGGGAGGACAGGGAGGACCACATCAGTTCTTTTGAACCACAACTTCCTCTGACTCCTCTTCCTCTCAGCTCATTGACAGTGATTTCCTTGCTCTATATAATCAAACTATCCCAACATACATCTTTCATCCTGGTCATTTGCTTTTGTATTCAGTCCATGTTTATTCAGAACCAATTCATTCTTGACTCTCTTTTGTTCACCACTGTCTTTTTCAGTAACTCACTTCTACTACTGCTGGTTTATTTTTATGTTTTCCTGGCATGCCCAACTGTCACACCTATACAACAAAGTGGACAGCAGCATGTTTTCATTACTAGCCATTTCTACTTCTTTTGAATAACATTCGTTTCTTGTGACAGACCACATATTGTCCATTGTATGTCAACCAGCATTTGCACATGTTAACATATCAGTGGAAAACTCTGCCAGTATTAAATTGCTGTCCCTACTGCTGATCCTATCCCACCTCTGCTGCCTCTATTCCCTGTCACTGCCACTCACCTCACTTTTCTTCAAGGTAATGAAGGCAAAGTCTATAAACTTGTACATGTCTTGAGGACAGTACCAGAATAGGGAGGAAATATTATTTTAATATTGGCAAACAAGGTAACATAATGGGCCACACAAGAAACAATGTGTTACTGGAGTATATTTGTAGTATGGTCAGGTATCATAGACTAGTTTATCACTAGGGACTAGAGATCACCTGGCTTCAGTTCTCCATGCTCTGATAGTTTACAGGTTAGTCTACTGCAATACATGATGGATAGATTGCCTTGGTTGAATTCCCAATTCATTTTTCAATTCAATTACACTATGTTATCTAACTTTTAAAGATTTCCATGATGTGAGATATGAGTACCTAAAGGATTCGTATACACACACACACACACACACACACACAAACATGCCTTATACTATATACATATACATACATACATACAGAATGTAGAGATTTTAATGGATATATCTCAAATGCCTTGAACATCTGAAAGCAACATAAAAATATTGATTATTATCTTAATAACACATAAACAGTGACAACAGGGCCAGAAATCAGGCTGAGTCTGGCCTATCAACATATTTAAAAATATTTTAAAGCCTGCTGCCCGAATTATTACTATCTTGGGATCTCTTTACTTTTGTAAAACTAATTAAACAATGTAAATATTTAGTCAATTACATTTTATTTATTTTAAATAACATTCAAAATTAACTTAATTAAAATTAATCAGATGCAAAAATACACCGTTGCACAGATTACAGAAGAATCCAGAATGCCTCAGATTCTTGGTTTTATACTTGTTTGGCTCTTCACTATTTGGTCTCCACACATTAATAGTCCTTAGTTTGACATAAACTGTTTGACTGAACTTTAAATTAGCTGTAGGTTCACTTTAAAGAAGAACAAGTAAATTGTGGAATCCCTGATATTCTCTGAGATAGGTTGTTTTCCTGCAGCTGTTTTATTACCCAACTAGTAACACCTGAAGATGTTACCTAGTTGGGCAATGAAATGATGGCAAGAAGACAACCAAGTTCAAAGAGCACCAAGGTCTCCATAGTTCAACTTTGAGCTGCAAATATTCTCTTCTTTGGATAACAAGTAAATTGTTTAATGTTGAGAAAAGAGTTTTGTACTTTATTTTTTCTAGGGGCCTTAGAATAGCTTAGAAAACCGGAATAGTAACCCACAGTTTGGGCTCAATAACTGGAACTACTTATAATTTGTTTGGCTTTGCAACAAAACAAGCACTTGTATTTTATTCACTGAGGCATGATTGAGCAAACCAAAAATTAGTATGATATAGAAACTTAAAATAATTTTAAATGTTGTAATGTTATATTGTGCATATTTATTATGTTTCATAGTTTGTTCTTGTTTTTGCATATTACCAATAATATTTGTGGTCAATAATTATGAATAATAATTTAGAAATCTAATAAACAAATTATTGGATAGGGTTTTTTGTGTAAGAATATGGTGATTGTCAAAACCCATGAAGTTGGATGCAAACTTGTTCTAACTTGTTCTAACTTCTACTAAAACAATGTGAAATTAGTTATGGATAAGTTCTACTTGGATTCACAAGTGCAATTCACCTTAGATTGATTCAACATATGATATTAAGGTTAAGATATTGGCTATTGGTTCTTTGGCATTTCTGATCTTGGAAGAAATGATGTTGGCACCACTACTGCTTCCAACTATTAAAATACTTCTAGTAATAGACCACTTTAATATGCCCGGTGTTTTCCTGCCATGACCAAATAAATGTTTCTTCCTAGAATTGCAGCTGTTTAACTATAGATCATTGACTTAATGATCAAAAGATTCAATGGGGAAAGCCAAAGTTGTAAACCACCAGTTGAGTTTCCTGCTACTGGCTATTCTAGCAATTTGTTCATAATTCCTTTTACATTTTTTTAATTGCTTGGTGAACAGCTATTTTGAGATTTCAAAAGGCTAGATTACAGAATGTACCATCAACAATAATTTTCTAATGTTTATATGACTCAGATTTGCAATTAGCTATACATGAAGTTGAATGCTGTAATTCAGAACAATGGCTTAAATATATATTTTCCATGTGGCATAGTGATAGAAATGTTAACTGAAAATCTGAGAAATAAAGGTCCAAATTTAGCTATAAAACTCATTGGAAGGCCTTCTCTCATTCTAATTTATATCACAAGATTCTTCTGAAAATAAAAAAGGAAGGCAGAAACAAACCCACATATACTACTTTCAGGACTAGGTTATAGCATCAGTCTGAGATTGATCAGGAATAATATTATCAAGGCCAAATCATGAAATAGAATGAAAGATTCATGAATGACAGGAGAAACAGATTATATGATGGAGGATTTTTATTGCCAGAAGCAAAAGCAGAATGCAAAGTTGATTTACCTCAAACAGTAAAAATCCACACTAGAAATGAAGCATTACTTCTTTGAAGCAGTAACCCCTAAAAAGAGTTGGCTCAATATTTTGCTAATGGAAGCAAAAGACAAATGGCATCCCATTCCATATACACAATTCAAATCCATGGGCTGTATATTCATTCTTCAGGACTGACTATGGGAAACCATCACATCACTAAGAATCGTCTCAGGAGCAAAATAAAAGCCAGATGGCACACCCAGAGAGGAAATGTTAGGAGTTCAGAGGAAGAATTGTTATTGGTTTGCCTTCAGAGATGGCTGGCTCACTTTGTCTAATGGTAGTACTTTACTCATTTATTTATATAAAGTCCACATGCTAATTATTTTAAATAAAATCAAATACTTTGATTTATTTAATCTTTTAAAATACTTAATTAGTTCCCTTTGGTTTATTTCTGACAAGGTAAGGTGGAACATACAGTAAAATTGGAAAACAAAAATAACATTGTAACACATAATATGTGAAATTTTAATTTAGAAAAATATAATTTTACTATGAATGTATTGTTATCAACATAACACACATTCAGTTTTTTTCTTTATCCTTCCCATTATTTTTCCTATTTATAGTACTCTTTCTGATTTATACTGCTATTTGAAACTCCTTACAGTATTAATTGTTATCTGCAATTAATACAAAACTGCATCTTCTTCCTCCAGTTTTTGTTAAAAACATTCATGTGTTCTATGTTTTTGAACATTTGTCTGCCCAATAGGCATTCTTTTTTATTATTCAAGTTTTAGTGGCAAAATAATGAAGCCAAAATGAATTTGGAAGTTTATGTCTTGAGGAAGAATTTGTGGTGTGCAGCAAACTTTGACCAAAAACATAAAGGATAGATAGATTGATTGAATAGAGTTAATAAATGTACCATAATAGGGAATTATAAAAAGGAAGACACAGTAATTAGCCATTTACAGATACAGTAGAATACTAATTTTCTTATGCTTTTAAAGCACACATCTCAGTGAGTAGAATGTTCAAAGCTGTCAGTTTTCATCCAGGATTCAGTTTAGGATTCAAAACTGAGTTGTTATATAAAATTGTTTACACACATAAACCAATGATTTGGCTTGTCATTTTCATGTTCTAACAGATTTCACTTACCCTAGTTGGACCATTGACATTAAGTTTTAAGGTCATATAATGCATAGGATTTCCTGCAGAGAATCAAGTCAATTTTTTACCCAGCTTTTTACAACCATTCCAGTACAGATTTACTTCCTGCAGCACTACTCTAGTTTCCTTTAGAAACTATTTTGTCCAGCATATAAATTTTTTATGGCTGGATGATACTGTTTACAGACATTTTAGCAGGTCTTAATATGCATTGCCTAAGAACAATTAATCTAATAGCTCATGAGGTTCACAGAATCAAGAACTACATAGCAAGAAGCAATCCAAGAGGACCAATCCTTAGTCTTATAACACCAATAATAATTTATTATTGTTTTACATTCTCCATAGGCAAGGTTTTCCAGATGGATGTAAAGTTGTAACAACTTTGAACTGTGTACAAACAATCCAAGAGAGTAAAAAACAATCACATTCATAATTCATGAAAAGTTCATGGCCATAAATATATCAAAGTAAATGCCAGCACAATTCATTAGCATAAACTGAGCATAAAAATGACTGCTTGATTGCCACCATATCTGACAGCTATCATTTTTTGTTTTTTGGATGCCATGCTCTAGTTATCTAAAATTCAAGCCTTTGGAATGTCCATCTTACATTTGAGTAACACACAAACATTCACCAACACATAGCAACAACTATTTGTCAAGGTTCCAACTGATGGAACCAAATAAATCAGAACTCCGAGGCACAAGATTTTCTCAAAGAACATGTTTATTGGATACATGATTTGGCACAGTCAAAGGTGAAACCAAATCTAAAAATCCCTCCCAAAAGTTCAGAGTAACTCAGTGTACTAGTTCCCACCCTTCTATTTTGTTATAAATCACATTCTCCAATAGAACTACTTGGCAGACTTTCTGGCAGGACGTCCCCCCTTCTCCATTATGGTGTGGGAATAACCTTGGTTCCCATGGGATCTATTCACGTTTAGACTAACAAAAATACTTTGTCCCCCCTCCCTCTCTTGTGGCAACCTAGAACGACAAAGATGGTTGCAGCCAGGTTTGTTTTAGAATTGACACTATTTTTGAAAGCACACTCATTTCTTGCATGATTTTCAGAGGCTGCAGAGACCATGTGAGAATGGGGTGTGGTTTTGCATGGTCTCTGGAGTATCTGAAAATCATGAGAGAATGGGGCATGCTTTTGCACAATTTTTGAAGGCTGCAGGCACCATGGAAGAGCTTTCTTCGAAGCTGCTCAAGAACAAAGACCTCATGCAATCTGAAGCTGCCTTGGGGAGGCTGCTGGGGCTTGTCAACAGAACACCGCCTGAAGGTAAGTAAGGTGTGGCAGATCCTGAAGAATCACACATATAATTGAACTGTATTTTTTTAATAAATGAATATGTAAAGAATTGTTTCTCTTTTCTTTGGTTGGGTGAGTGGGCGTGACATGCTAGCAGAGTCAAGTTAGACATTTTCTGAATTTTTGACACGCTGAATCCAAAATTTTCACTATTGCTACCTTAGACTGATATTTTAAACAAATCAAATATACAATAAACATTTAAGAACTTAAATGCATCAACAACTGCAGCAAAACCTTAGTTGTCATTTCTTTTCCTCTGCCTATTTGTTCTGCATCCCAGTGCAAAATGTTTGTGCTAACAAGGTCCACTTTGTGATTTAAAACAATAGTTCTTTTCTCTTATACATTCTTCTGATTATTGATAGTTGTGCTTGGGTAGCATGGATCAGAATGATTTTTTTTTCTGAACACAACAGCAAAGCTTTAAGAGAAGATTGGCTCACTCACAAAACAAGATTTTCTGCCAATCACATTCCCCTGTCAGCAGTTTAAAGAACTCCCCTTTCCTCCATCTCCCCACCAGATGTGATTAAGATGATACTTGAAATACAGTTATCACTGCCTAGGCACTGTGTAAGAGCTTATTTGCACTATTTTGTAAGCCATCTCTCATATACAGCATTATAGAATATAATCCTTAGCCCCATTCCAGAATTTAATCACAATAGGAAGGAAAATACGATTGACTAATGTCTATTCTCCAGTACAGGAGATGGAGAATCCACCAATGGGTTTTCTCTGTCTGCCTGCTCTTGAGACCAAGTAGCCAAACTTGACACGCCCTCTGTTGCTAGGAGACCCAGTCTTGACTTGGTCTCAAGCTCTTGAAGACGTGTCAGGTTTGGCTCTCAGGTATTAGGCAACTAGCAGGTTAGAAATCCATTGGTGAATTCTCCTTGCCTCATATCTTCACAGTCAGGTTAGTAGACACAACCTAGGAATTTTCCCCCACCTGGGAATTTCCCCCCAACTGTCCTTCTGCAGCGCTGGGCTCAGCATTACCTCAAATCGGCTGATTTGAGGCTAGAGGGGTGGGGGCAGCTACAGCTTCCCCGTTTCTCTTTCCCTGGGGAAACTCTCCTCACTGGTCATTCCCTCGTTAGGCTAGCGCTGCCGTAGCGACCTCAGAAACTTGCTTTCTGAGGTCTCCGGAGCCCATTCTGACAGCTGCACAGTCGTGGGTGCCATTTTGGTTGCCGACAAGGGCAACGAACGTCTTTTTGAAAAAAACGGAGCCGTTTTTCAGGACGATTGGAGGCATTTCACTTACCAGCTTCCCACAGCGACTAGCACTGTGGCTACGTTCCCAGCCAATGCAAACTTGCCTTTGAAGTCCCCGACGGCCGTCCTGACAGACCCGAAGGGTGCAGCTGCCATTTTGGTTGCTGCCGAAGGCAACGAAGATTCAAACGGACCTTTCCTTTCTTCCTGTTGCTCCGTTGGCTTCGTGGCTCGGTTGCTCAAATCCTTTCAGGACCCAGGCTCTCGCTTATACAGCACAGCCCGGAGCATACGAGCAACCGCTGCAGCTCACCGTGGCCCCCATTTTGGACGCGCCACGCGGTCTTCCTTCTAGGCCTCAGAAGCCTGAGTCCAGTAGTTACAGCCAGTAATTCACAGACTAGGCCACAATAGCTCAGGCCGCCATTTTGATCGGAGCCACCATTTTGAACCTCCTCTCACATTTCCTCTGCCAGGCCTTTCTTTCAGGCCTTCTGCGCCCTTCATTGGGCCATCTGGTGCACCTTGACTGACCACCTAAGGCCTCTGGGTGGAGCCCATAGCGGGTCCCAACCGTGCCTTCGGTCTTACCTTCACAGCCCCAGAGAGACTTATTACCTGGTCAGGTGGTCAGGGGAGCAGTCCATGTTACTTGCTCCAATTACTCTTCCCGCCTAACTGCTTGCCTGCCAGAGCTCCCCCTCAGGTTCCCTGAGATAGCTTGACCCAGGATGGAGGACTCCATGGTACCTCAACCCATGAGCACCGCCTCCCCATCCTCAAGTTACAGCCAGCACAAAACCTCCAAACAGGAGGCAGCAGGCAAGCTCAAGAACAAGGCTAAGGCCACCCTCAAGAAGCCTTCCAAGCTGGCGGAGAAGCAAGCCAGCCGTAGGCACCAGGCTCTGGAGAAGGAGTTCTCCAGAGCGCAGAGACAGGCAAGGACTGAGAGGGATCAATTGGTGGCCTCTGATTTCGACCTCCCTCTGGGACCTTCAACCTCGGCTCAGGGCGTGTGGTCCTTGGCGGACAACATCACACTCTGTCCTCCTCCACCGGCAGCTCAGCACTCGGCTACCAGCCCACCGACATTCTCTTCAGGTTCGGGCCCTGAGGCCACCTTCACTCCAACGGCTGCCAGTCTCAGGGGGCCAGAACTCGGAGACATCTTTTCCGATGGCCGCCTTGAGGCCCTGCTCTCCAAAGTTGTAGACTGTGCACTCGCGGAACGGTCTTACCAACCGCCCGGGCCAGAAGCCTCTACATCAGCCATTCCACCTTCCGCCCCTCCAGCAGGGATTCCCCTGTATCAGGAACCCATGTCTCCCGCCCATTCCTCAATTAATGGCTATTCATCTCCCACGGGAGGTGACCAGCCGGAATTCAATTGGTCAGAAGAGGAAGAGCTTCCCCTGGACCCCTCTCCATCTGGAGGCCTGTTTAACCCGGCTCTGTTCCTCCCCTTGCTTCGCAAGGCCACTACTACGGCTAACATAGGGTCCGATCAGTTCCCTCAGCCACAAGCTACATCCGAGTCGAGTCCGAACCCGGTTTTCTTCAAAACCGTGGCAGCCCAACACCACGTTCCCTGTCCCTCCATATTCCTCACAGGGGTCAAGAAGCAATGGGTTTCCCCATCTCCCTTCCCCTCCATTGGCGGAACGGACAAAAGGATATTTAGCACCTCCACAGACCTGAGGCGCTGGAGGTACCAAAGGTAGACGAAGCCTAGACCCCTCTGGTGTCCCAGACCACGGTCTCCGGGGACATGGCTGAGGCACTTAAGGCAGAGGACAGGAAATGGGACCTAACCTTCCATAAGACCCATCAATCAGCCGCGTGGGCAATTAAAACGGCCACGTGCGCGTCCTTCTTTGTCCGAACCACCCTTTTATGGCTTCGTCAGCTCCGTCATTCCAGAATTTAATCACAATAAGAAGGAAAATACGATTGACTAATGTCTATTCTCACTTGGCTATTAGAAGTCTAATGCATAAGGAAATGACAGGTTTTGGCTCAACCCTGGCAAGATTCAGTGGTTTTAGATTTTGGAGCTCCTGGATTGTGAGGTTCTACTCTCAGTCACTTATGCTTTCCATGGGAGGACTACTATAATATACTGTATCTTGGGCTGTTCTTGAAGAGCATCTGGAAGCTGCAAAATTGGCAGTTCAGACAGTTATGTATGCTGAGATGAGCACACATTACATCTCTGCTCTCTGAACTGGTTATCAGTTTGCTTCTGGGTTCAATTCAAGGTGCTTTTATGTCCTATAATGCCCCATATTAAATGGGGCTGAGTTATTTGAAGAACTGCCTCTGACTGGTTACATTTACCTGAATCATCAGGTCTAGAAGAAGTGGCATGTTTTGGGTCCTGCTTACTAATGAGTTTTATCTAATGCGACCCAGGAGGAGGCCCTTTTCTACATTGGAATCCTTTGGAACATCACTGCAACTAGAGGTAAGATCATCCCTGACTCTACTGGCCTTTTGGAAAAGCCTGAAAACATGGCTTTGCTATCAGGCCTGGGATCCCATGAAGGTACAGAGCCTGCAAGATGATTGTACTGGTGGTAAGCTACTGGTTGGCAATCTCCCATATTTTGACAAGTTATTTGTAGACGTTTTCCTTTTTATTTTTTACTCTGTCCATTGCCCAGAGTCACACATGTGAAATGAGCAGCTGTTTAAATTTAACAAATAAATACATCCCAAAGCATAACGAAACATGTAATATAAATGTGCATATCTGTTGTATTTAGCTACTATATGTTAAGTCTATCCATGATTTAAAAATGATTCTGTAGAGGAAGATCTTGGGAGTATATGCACACATTAGCATATGTTTTTAAGGCACAACTTCACACATTTTCATTACATTCAGTTATCTTTCATTTCTATCCTAAGACTTTTAAGCATAAATATTTGGCATATTTGCTAGAGATTTAGAATGTAATGTTGTGTACATCCAGTACTTACCTGAAAGTAAATCCCATTAATGAGGGTAAAAACTTATTCTGCATAAGCAAGTGTAAGATTTTACTCTAGAGAGTAAACCATCTAAATCTCTCAATCTGAAAGATTGAGATGGTTGCCAAATATATGCATTTAGGATCTGAATGTTCTTCGTAGAAGGATGTTTTTTTAAAAAAAGAGAACAAATAGGATAGAAATCCATTCAGGCATGTGTTTTATAACAAGGGATTCGGCGTATCTTCTACAGTTTACTGATACATGCTTCCTGGCAAAATCAAATAGTAAAAAGAATGCTATTCTGCTTTGTGTAAGTCTATCAAGAAAGTCCTAACATTACTCATTAGAAGGGTAGTACATGACCTAGTGCTAGGATTAATGTTAATAATATGGTTTACTGGAGCCCTGAATATGGTTGCTCATTACTAAATTTCCTCTTAACATGAGCCTTTAAAAACCAAATAATAAGCGTAACTCTTATTTTTACTTATCTTAATAAGATATTAATATAATTTAGACATTGATATAAAAATAATGAAAGATGCTACTAGATTTTAAGATTTTGTTTTCATGAACAACCAATATATGCACTAAAGAGTTAACCCTTTTAGAACCACATCAAAACTGACCTCACTACATGTGCTGTTCAACTCACAGTCTCAGACACACCATGGGTATTAGGAGTCTTTATTAAGGCTTCCAAGCCTGAATTACTATTCCCTGGGCCAGCACCTGTTCTACCCCAATGAGTTCCACAGGCTACTCAAAAGAAGCCAACACTAGTTCTCAAGGAAAAGACAAGTACAGCCCACTAGGTAAAGGCAAGTCTCCATGGCAAAGGCAAGTCCCCAAAACAACGGCAAGGCCCCAATTGAAGAGATGCAATCTGAGATTCACACAGCAAGGAAATGGACACATTTTTCTCAGCATCATTTCACTCCCCTTGCTGAGCTAAATAACTGCTACCTAGTGCAGCTCATCAAGAGGAGCTAGGCTGCCTCCTTGCGAGTAGTTTGGCTGACTTTCTTTGTGTCTGCCTCCTCTCAGCCCTACATGCTCTCGGATCTGGAGGAGAAGGTAATTCTTATTCATCTTCACTGACCAGCTGCAGCTGTGTGCCCTCTCCATCCGAAAACTCTGGGCTTCTCAGCTGCAGCTGTCTCTCTCCTGTCTCTAGTTCAGCCAACTGCTTGTCTGGTTGCTCCCCTCCACTCCTGGCTCATAGCACTCAGCTGCCAGCTCATCCCCCTCTGAACTAACATCTGGAGAGGCATCTGGGGAAGTGTTGGGGGGGGGGAGTCATCACACTACATGAACAGATGTAACTCTCCCTCAGAAGAATTGTTTCTTCTGAACATGTAGAGAAGTCAAGTTCCTGAGATTCTACAAAGTTTCCTAATAACAAACTGAAGATTCTGCTCAAGATGAGTTGTTTTGCTTTACAGCCAATACATTTGGTCTCAACAGACATGTCTAAATAAGCAAGCAATGAGTGCACAATAAGACTTTCATTTTAATAATCTCATTCCCTTGAGATTATTCAGTAACTTTTCAGTTGTTGTTATTATTATAGATTTAATCTTCAATTTGATTCAGAGTTGGAGACTGGTAAAAACCTAATAGTTCAAATCCTAACCAAGGACCTAAGAGTGATTTGTGTCTTCACTCTATGTAGAGATGTAATCTTTACGGTATCGTCTTGGGATGTTTCTTTTAGCTGCAGATTTGTAGTTCTTAGGGATTGCTTTGATCCATCTGTATTAGCATCAGTGTGCTTGGCATAAGTATTCCAATCTGCTTTCTGGAAGTTCCAACATGTTTAGGAGTGGACCTAATTACTGGGATCTGGAATCTTATTCTGTAGATTATAGGCCTATGCCAGTGGTGGGATTCAGCCAGTTTGCACCACTTTGGCAGAACCGGTAGTTAATTTTTTGTTGCCCAGGCCCAGAATGGACTTCCAGAAGTGGCATCCACACAGAGAACCAGTTCTTCACATATTTGATTCCCACCATTGGCCTATGCTGACTATGCAGGAAATTGTTCAAAATTATCTATGGATTTGAGATTATGATTTTACTACTCCAGAGGAAACAAAACAGAGATCTATGGAATAACCCTTTTGCCAATGAGAAGAATGAAATGTGCTCATATCTTTATAAGAGTAAAATTGTTTATTTCCATCCAATTGAATAATCTACTCCCATTCTCATTAATAACAGCCCCAAGATATATGATGGCTATTGAAATCACCAAGGATTAGACTATCTCCTGCAGGCACTGATAAGACAGAATCTGGCCAACTGTCCATTGGAGGCTTGTAAACATTCATGATGGTAATATTCTGTAATTCTATGGATATAGAGAAGACATTCTGATTGATAGTTGAAATAATAATTGGAGAAAGGGCATTATAATTATTAATATAATCCTTGATGTAAATCGTAATTCCATATTTAGGGTAATGCAATGCTGTTATTATTTTATATCCAAAGATTTTAGCCGTCAGTTGGTGATTGTCCTCCATGTGTGTTTCCTGAAGTAACAGAACATCAACAGAATACTCCATAAGGATCCACTGTTCAGTATCATGCCCTATCTTTTCATGCTCCCAACATTAATTTTAATGCCTTTAAATTTCCAAGTTAGACCAGCTCTTCTTACTTGATACACTGTTCCTTCCACTTGGATGCTTTCCTTATTTTGATTAATTATTAATTATATAATTAATTAAACTTTTCTCCTGTCTATCAAAGGTTACACCAGGAGTAGTTACTACTTGCTGTATGGCTACGGCACAAAGAAGTAACAAGCAATTTCCCAGCCAGCCCTGCCATCTCTCACCCACTCCCTTCCTTGTTACCAATGACTTCACTATATATTAAAAATATCATATATCCTCTCATATTAAAATCACTGTCAGTTCTCTGAATCAAAGGTTGTAAATCTGTGGCAGAAGCCTGAGCTGGGAGAGCATTCATTACGAAAATATAAAGATAAGAACATGGCTTCCATGTTACCAAGAAAACAATGCACAAATAGAAGCGATGTTATATAGCTATTAGGGCAATGCTAGGACAATATCTCATTAAAATATCTCTGAATGTCATGCTTGGCTGTACTTGTTTGTATTGAGAGTAGAAGTAATGTTACAAAAATGAATATACAGGACTTTTAAATATAATATGCATATTTTGAATATTTTAACATTGTAAGCTTTTCTGAATGCAAAATAAAAAATCATAGTCAAAATTTACATAATTAGGGAATAGCATGAAGACTGATCAGATTTAAACTAAGATACATTGCTTCATATTGTAGTATTCTGCAAGGGCTCTACTTAAAAAAAAGATCTTATTTTGAAGAAATTAAAAATGGAGGATAGACAATATGACTTTTACAAGACAATTAGATAGTTATTTAGATATTTACATAAATATCTAAATATTTAGATATTTATGTTACATGGTCAGATACAGTCCCTTGTATTTGAACCAAAAAATATAAAACTGATGATGAAATGGAAAAATAATTGAATCGAACATTTAATAAGCAAACATAAAATACAATTGCTACACAGAAATTTGGAAACAAACTGTCATGATATTTGGGATGAATCTATATGAGCTCTCAGAAATCTTGATTTTAAGATTAAAATTTTGTCAAGGAATGATTCGGACTTTGCATTTGCTAGGAAATTTTCTCAGAAAATAAATGGGAACCTTATTGTTGAAATCTTAGAACCATATATTTCCATTTTGTGCTCAAATATTTTGTATCACACAAAGCATCCTAAATATTTTATTTCATCCCAAGATGATACAACCTTTCCAAATCTCATACTACTGGAAATTTTACTGCTCAAAAAACTGAAATACGGAGTGGGAGTGTAGATAATATTCATTGATTCAAAAATGGAAAAATATTTCCTTTACTAGATACCGTAATCTCTTTTGAAAAACAAAGGAATAGGGATAATAACTTTGCATTTAACTTTGCATCCTAACCCAAATTATTCCAACTTTCTTTTATCGTGTATATGGCTATCTCTGGGTTATTTTGTAAACATTATTTTGCTGAATATGGGAATCTAGTGTAATTTTAATTATGCCGACATTATGAGAGTGGTAGAATAATTTCATTTTAAATTTCCCTTTCTACTTATAACAAATCAGGAAACCAGTTTCCAACATTTCCCAGAGGAGATAGTTTTAAAGCCAGAAAAATGCAAAATGAATCCGTATTGAATAAAACTGAATGCACATTGAAGTGGAAAATTAACAAAACAAGAAACTCCCAAATGAGCTAATAGTGATGAAAGTTTTTTAAAAATGTACTGAAATTAAAGTAATATGTGTAACTTAAGGGAAAAGTAGGTACATACAGAGCTATCTTCATTACTAGAGTAGAATGTAACTAAACTTAACTGCAAGAAATATATAATCTTATTGTTTTTCTCATATGAATAAAGGCAAGAGAAAAAGAAAGAGACACTTATCCTCTTTAAATATCTATGGAGATTCTCGGTCATCCAGGTCATGGTTGTCCCAAAGATGCTTTTTCAAAAGGCAGCTGGACTTTGTTTTTCCTTGAAGATGTTTCGCTTCTCATCCAAGAAGCTGAAGAACTGAATAAGCTTCTTGGATGAGAAGTGAAATGTCTTCAAGGAAAAACAAAGTCC